>NC_061120.1:80897389-81101479 GCF_002878395.1 Capsicum annuum | reverse complement strand
ATAAATTGTTATATTTTGACATTTAAAAAGGTTGAGTTCTATTATTGAAATTTCATGATATTCGAAAATGGGTATACACTCAAATTACTTTATGAAGGATTTATAAGACTTTGAATTTTTTTTCAATATGGATATACATGATTACTTAATTACTCTACTTTTTAAATTGAGAATTAATGCTATGAATTGCATACTACTACAATGAATTAATATTTCTAAAGACTTTCGAGATAAAAGTCGTGATTTGAGTTGTACTACGGCATATGTATTTTTATTATGAATTGAAGGTATCAAGTGCTTTTCAAAAGCTGTTGTCATGATTTTATTGTCGAATTGAAAGAATAATCATTTGAGTACATTGACCTTGAACTCCCAGAGTCTAGATGATTTTGACTATGAGAAAGATTGATTATGATATAGATGTTGAGATGAATTTTGGTATTTTTTTTTCTGGATAGTTTTGATGAGTTGAATTGTTGAAAATATTACGTATTGAGTCTTCATATCCTTGTCCAAATGTTGAGTTGGTTATGGTTCAATGCATTGATACCTTGTTGATGTTGAAAAAGATTGAAATGTTTTAAGTCGAAGTTGGGGTTAGGAATCCACAAATTGTTGATGAATTATAAATTGAGATATTTGTTTTGGTCTTTATGATAGACCGTTGTGATGATGATGGTGGATCTCCTAACGCGTTCTGAGCTTGTCGGGGAGTAGTACTTAGCACCTAGAGGAAAATTTGGTATTTCCAAAAACCTATGTGCCACCGTAGGTTTTTTTGATGATGATATTATTGGCCAGAGAGCCCGATTATGATTATTGCAGTTTTAAGGTCATACTCCTAGCAAAGAATATGACTCTCCCGCCAACGGGGGTTTTAAATGTTGGTATTCCACGTAGCTCACGTGGAGTTGTCGATAATAGGAAACTCCCCTGTCTATAAAATTCATTTTTCTTGAATTACCGAGTTACTCCGAGATTTGAGTCAAAGAGTAGAGATATTATGATGAATTATGATTACCTATGATGAATTTTGATGATATGATAATTTATGATAATTTTATTATAATTTATTATTTTTGATAATTTACATAGATTATGAGATTTTACCATTTGAACTATTTATTATGAAAGTATGAAGAGTATGATTTGATATAACTCAAGCCAAGTGAGTCATCATTGTCTATATGCATATTTTCATGAAATTGATGATGTTATTTAAAGTGTTGCATGCACCCTACATATTCAGTACATTCTCTTTGTGCTGACCCCCATATACTATTCTATTCAGTTGCAGCATCTGGTCAGTAAGTAAATGAGTCATTCTAGTTCAATGTCTTATGTTGGTTATTTCAATTCAGAGACATTGTACATTCTTCTATCGGCCATATTGAGTGGGATGGTTAGGAGTCATGATTCGTTTATGTACAGGCAACACTAGTAGAGGCTTCATAGACAGTAGTAGTGGTTGATGTATTCAGTCTCCTTCTTGTATATGTACATGTGTCAGTAGAATTGTCATCTTGTAATTCCAATATAGTATTGAACAGATTCTGTATTCAGATATTTTCAGCTTCATTCTCTTAGAATTATGTTTTAAATTAGCTGCTTTTGAGTTATACCTATGAAAGGGTTAGCTTGGGATCACTTGTGACCCTACGTACTATGTGGTATCTTGGGACTCGATTTTTAGGGCGTTACAAACTTGGTATCAGAGCACAGAGTTCAAGTGTCCTAGGGTGTCTATGAATTCGTGTCTAGTAGAGTCTTGCGGAACAGTACGGAGACGTCTGGATTTTTCTTCGAGAGGCTGTAGGGCATTTAGGAAAGGTTGTTGTTCCTTCAAGTTTTGAATCGTGCAATAAGTTTAAACCAGATAACCTACCAAATTTCTTTTCAGGATCTATAAGTGACAGTTTGTACTTTTCAATCTATGTGCTATTCTTGATATAGTATGAGCAACAAGTCTCGGTGCTTTCCCTGATAATGTTTTTAGAGTGATTAGCAAAATGTTTCAAAATTCTCATAAAAGTGGCTTCAAAAGAGCCTCCCAGTTTGTTATATGTTCCTGAAGTTTCATGTTATGTTCTCTTCTTTATGACTTGTTCAGCTAAGATTGAGTGGATGCGTACTCCTTGATCATCGAATATGGTATGCCAAGTTCCTATCTTCCATAATATTGCTATCATCATGCTGGTAAAAAAAATAAAAAAAATAAAAGTCTAGTGAAGCAGTGTGGGGCTCTTTCGATTCACTAGCACAGCTATTTCGTTATTTACCTTGAAATTTTTTTCAAAACACATATTCAAAGCCTAGTGGAGTCGTGTGCGGCCTATTTCGATCCACTAGCAATTTGTAGTTCATCTTGTTCCTTGTGCTGGCTGAAAATGTGCGATTTGGAAGTGTAGTAGTAAGAAGGATGGTAAGTGTGATTTGTTGAGCATAAGTATAGCGGAATCCATTTTTGCATACATTTGGGGTTAATAGGGAGTGATAAATCCTTGTGTGTCAATTTTGTGATGTAGTTTGTTCGAGGTATGAAATGGGTGTTGAAGGTATTTGTATGACAGAGAGTATAGGTTAGTAATAGAAGTAATCGGTGGGTGAGTGTTGTTAAATTATACCATTTCCGGGTTGCAAGAGGAAGTTAAGTTAAAGCGTAGAGAGCTATGAACTAATTTAAGTTGTGTATGAAGGATAGGTAGTAGTGACGGGTGAAAGAAGGATGTGTTAATACATTGTGAATAAGATACGCTATATGATTATGACCAATTATTATTGTTATGAAGTTTAAAGGGGCTAGCATTTGTTGAGGATTGTTTTATAGTTTCTAAGTGGAAATTTCGTGTGAAAAGTTAAGTTATATTGTGTGCTAAAAGTTATGTTTGAATGATTGGTGGTCGTGAAGGTGACTATGACAATTTCTTGATTAATGGTAATAGTTATTAGGAAGTGATCTAGTAGGTTTGAATAGTGGATATAAGAGCCTAAGTTTGGTTGGTTCATGATTAAGTTTGATGTTGTGTTTATGATGAGAAAGTTCACCTAAGATATTATGGGACTGCTTTAATTTCGAGGATTAGTTTATGACTGTAATGGTTGAGCTTCTTAGATGTGATTTTGATTCTTATGGTTTAGAAATATAAGTTTACAAGCGTGATTTAATAAGTGATGAAAGAGGTAGTGTGGTCCGTTAAGGATGAGAAAATTTTGAGTTGAGCATTAGAATCTAAGATTGAAATTCTGAAGTTGAGCTGAAAGCGTTGAAGCTCTAGATAGTGTATGCTTATTTTGAGCTAAGTGGTAATGTGAAGTAAAATTGAGATTAAGCTTTCATGTAGATTGTGGGTGGTTGATGTTTTAAGTGGTTATCTTGAGGGAATGTGGTGTACATATTTCAGATTCTGGAATCTAGTTATGCTTCAATTCGTAAACTTCTACTAAACGATCTTTGTTTTCCAAGTATTCCAGCTCATTTAATCAGAATCGTATAGTGTACCTTCTCATTTATCATTTCATCATGTTATCCAAGGATCTTAGAATGAAATCATTTTCATATGGAGCATCTCAGTAGTTATGAGTATACCTCTATTCGTGCGTCATGCATATGAGCTAATTCATAGGTGCCTCGTGCATAGTCTTAGTGACCCTGTGAAATAAGTGTTGTAGAGGAACATAGAGTCCCAAGGGGGAGATACCTCGTGGCTTCTTAAAGCTTCTATGTTTTAAACACATCTAGTTCATGCTCAAGTTCTCATTATGATCCTTCAATTGGGTATTGCTGCATACGCATTCATACATTCCAGAGTCAGTTCAGCTAGATGTTTATGCATCAGATATGCATGTTCAGTATGAGGACAAGGAAACTGTAATTCCAAACGTGTTGATATGTATCAGATGTTCGCATCCCTTAAGAAGGTCAGTTGATCAATGCTTTTATCATATCAAGCGACATTCGAGGATGAATGTTTCCAAGGGGGAGATAATGTAATACCCCGAATAATTTTCTTCATAAAGATTTCGTGAGAAACGTATCGAGTTCTATGTTTTAGAGTGCTCCATAAATTTACTGTGTAGTATTTCTAAGACGTTGACCTACCATTGCGTAGAGTATCAAATAATCTTTCAAACGATTGTAGATCATCTAAAACGGATACTCGAGCGATGAGTTACGAAGATTCCAATCGAACTATGACCATTCCGATTGAACTGTGAACAGTAAAACATGCAGGAAATTAAAAATTACTGCAGCCAGGCGAATTTCAGGGTCAAATTCAAATAACCACAACTCCTTGTACATAATGATATGGGTGAGCTACTATATATCAACAGAAAGCTCTAAGAGTCCTCTTTCGAATGAAATTGGTTTCATCCAATTTGGCTGTCGAAGTAAAACGTTATGATCGATCGACATCAGCATATCAACACAGTCCACCAAAGGACAGACTTGACATTATTTGTTTTTTAAGGGCAATTTGGTTATTTCAACCCCCTCTTAGACAAAAATTTTTCCATTTAATCCATAATTGAACCTTAAAAATTGATTTTCTCTATGAAATATTTGGGATAATGAAACCCTAGCCAAATTTGACCTTCAAATACCTTGCAATTTCACCGTAGAAATCTAAAATTAATCCGATAAATGAACTCCTCATTTCAAGACCTTCGAGGAGCACCCATTATTTGTCCGAACAGGATTCCGTAATGAAGAAGTCAATTCCAAGGTATGTGGGATTTTTAACAAGAGAAATCTTCCGTTCTTGTGCCCAAAGCTTTAATTTTATTAGAGTTTTACATGATTTTGCAAGTGAGAATTATGTCTAAATAATTTGATTATGAGATTATGATGGTTGAAAGAATAAAATTTGTTTTACATGATTATCTCAATATTTTCATGATATGATTTAATAAATATCATTGCGAATTACACACTTTTACCACAAGGTGATATTTTGAATGATTTTGGGACGTATGTCGAGATGGTATTTTGGAATAATATTTTGAGATATGTGTCAATCTTTATGCTTCCCAATGACGATTTGAATTATTGAATATATATTTGAGACATGAGATGACTTGTTATTTATAATTGTAAATTTCATATTTTTATTTTGAATGATTTCGAGATATATGTTGAAATGGTATTTTTGAATAATTTGTAAATTTATGATAAGCTTAAAGCTTCTTTATGACGAAATTGAATCATTGAGCGTATTGAGATATAACATTTGAGATGTTACCATGAGTCTTGATATTTTTTCAAAAATATTGATGTTGTCATGACTTGATAAATTGTTATATTTTGACACTTAAAAAGGTTGAGTTGTATTATTGAAATTTCATGATATTCGAAAATGGGTATACACTCAAATTACTTTATGAAGGATTTATAAGACTTTGAATTTTTTTTCAATATGGATAGACATGATTACTTAATTACTCTACTTTTTAAATTGAGAATTTATGCCATGAATTGCCTACTACTACAATGAATTAATATTTCTAAAGACTTTCGAGATAAAAGTCGTGATTTGAGTTGTACTACGGCATAGGTATTTTTATTATGAATTGAAGGTATCAAGTGCTTTTCAAAAGCTGTTGTCATGATTTTATTGTCGAATTGAAAGAATAATCATTTGAGTACAGTGACCTTGAACTCCCAGAGTCGAGATGATTTTGACTATGAGAAAGATTGATTCTGATATAGATGTTGAGATGAATTTTGGTATTTTTTTCTGGATAGTTTTGATGAGTTGAATTGTTGAAAATATTACGTATTGAGTCTTCATATCCTTGTCCAAATGTCGAGTTGGTTATGGTTCAATGCATTGATACCTTGTTGATGTTTAAAAAGACTGAAATGTTTTAAGTCAAAGTTGGGGTTAGGAATCCACAAATAATTGATGAATTATAAATTAAGATTTTTGTTTTGGTCTTTATTATAAGCCCTTGTGATAATGATAGTGGATCTCCTAATGCGTTATGAGCTTGTCAGGGAGTAGTACTTAGCACCGAGAGGGAAATTTGATATTTTCCCAAACCTATGTGCCACCGTAGGGTTGTTTGATGATGATATTATTGGTCAGAGAGCCCGATTATGATTATTGCAGTTTCAAGGTAGTACTCCGTGGAAAAGAGTATGACGCTCCCGCCAACGGGAGTTTCAAATGTTGGTATTCCACGTAGCTCACTTGGGGTTGTCAGTTATAGGAAACTCCCCTGTCCATAGAAGTCATGTTTCTTGAATTACCGAGTCACTTCGAGATTTGAGTCAAAAAGTTGAGATATTATGATGAATTATGATTAGCTATGATGAATTTTGACGATATGATAATTTATGATGATTTTATTATAATTTATTATTTTTGATGATTTACATGGATTATGAGATTTTACCATTTGAACTATTTATTATGAAAGTATGAAGAGTGTGATTTGATATAACTCAAGCCAACTGAGTTATCATTGTCTGTATGCATGTTTTCATGAAATTGATGATGTTATTGAAAGTGTTGCATACACCCCTAAATATTCAGAATATTCTATTTGTGGTGACCCCCATCTACTATTCTATTCAGTTACAGCATCTGGTCAGCAGGTAAAGGAGTCCTTATAGCTCAAGGTCTTGTGTTGGTTGTTTCAGTTTAGAGACTCTATACCTTCTTCTGTCGGCCATGTTGAGTGGGATGGTTTGGAGTCATGATCTGTTTATGTACAGGCAATACTAGTAGAGGCTTCACAGACAGTAGTAGTGGTTGATGTATTCAGTCTCCTTCTTGTATATGTATATGTGTCAGTAGAATTATCATCTTGTAATTCCAATATTGTATTGAATAGATTCTGTATTGAGATATTTTCAGCGTCATTCTCTTAGAATTATATTTTAAATCATCTGCTTTTGAGTTATACCTATGAAAGGGCTAGCTTGGGGTCACTTGTCACCCTAAGCATCGTATGGCATCAGGACTCAATTTTTGAGGCGTTACATACTAACACTCCTTCCACTAACGTTATAGGTTGGACCCCGATTAGCTCATATTGGGGCATGTCGGTTAAACATTAGCTTCCATTGTTTTAGTTCAGCATTTAGATTATGAAAGTTTAGGTTTGCATGACCAAGTGTCTACATATCAGTTATTCAACTATTCAGATCATTTCAGTACAAGTTTATGTTTGGTCTTGTATTTGTTTTACATGTTCATGTTTTTATGCTCAGTACCTATATGTATACTAGTTAATTTCTATCTCGTGTACCAGTACATTGAAGGTATTGACCACAAACTTTATGTGCTATAGAAATATAACACTGTTGATGCTTAAAACGATGAAAATATACAAGTTTCATAGGTTGTTTTGTTAGATATTATGTGTTTTAGGTATGTTTGGCAGAAAACTAGGTTCTGGATGCTAAGTTCAAGAAAATAATGATAATTAGAGTTTTTGTCTACTTACTTGAGCAATTCTTGGGCACTTATTGCTTTTACCGAGTGTGTGTGACCAAAGCATGTACCATATGTTGAAGTCCAGAAGCTTGGTTACAAGAATTTGAATACCTGGCACTTACCCATGTGTATATGTGGACAGATACAACACATGTAATCCATATGAGATTAAGGTAAATACCAAAATTGAAGATCCAGAGAGTGCATGAGCTGAAAATTTTTTTTTGGTACTTACCTATGTCTACATGTGGACTGTATGTGGGACTTGTGGACCACATATGGGTAAAGTAAGTACAAAAAGTCAAAAGTCCAGAGACTAAACATTACAGGAAAAGTTTCTAGAACCTACCTGGGTCTATATGCGGACTGCATGTGATACTTGCGGACAGCATATGGCCCAAGTAAGTGGACACCAACCATTTTTGTCCGTTTTCCCCTAGGCTTCACCTTTTAGGGTTTCCTCATGTACTATAAATACCCATTATGTGTTTTTTAGTAGAGGTTACGCACTCTTCATTCTCATAAACATATTTTTGATTCTGAGATCTATCATTGGTCTTAGAATTATTTTGTATTGATTTTGGTTGTTACTTATGTAGAAGTTTTGGGTTTTTAGTTGTTGATTATTGTGTGATTATTGAATGTCTTCAAATTAGAATTCTTTTAATCATTACACAAGCATGGGCGACTAATCTCCCTTAGCTTAGGTTGGGGGAACCCTGGCTACATAATAAAGTAGGGGAAGTGTTCAATCCTTCTAAAGTATTGGTGCTACATGTATTGGGGTTTTCTTTGCTTTGATTGATTTCTTAATGGGTGAACGTATTAAGATCCAGCCTGTATTCACTACGAACTAGAAATGGAGGTAGATATTGTGAAAAAGAAATCAGAATGGTGATTTTGGGTTAATTGTCAAAATAAGCTTACTTGTACTATTTTCTTAAGCTAGTTAATTTCCATCTAATCAACTTGAGATCGAGTGAAATAGTTGTAACTGGGGTCCAAGGTAAGGGTTAGTAAGGTAACACTTTGAGATGGAGAAGAGTTGAGTGAAATTCATAAAATGGTGCCAAGAGGCGGTTGGTGATACGTATCTTACTGGACTCTACATGCACAATAGTTGTATAGTTTGATTGAGCACGAGAAGCTTACAAAGTTAAAATCCAGGGGAAACACGTCCCTAGTGTTCATCTATGACTGAATTATAAACAAACTTAATATTATTTACATGTTTGATATGGGCATTAGAAACCCTCTAATTAATTTTTCAGTTCTGCCCATTGATTACAACAGTTAAGAACGATAATTCCACTTATTCCCTTTGGATCCGACCCTAATCTTTATTGGGTTTCTATATTTGACAGCAACTGCATAACCTTCATATTGAAGGTATAGATTAGGCATGATCTAATTTTAGAATCATTGCCAGCAAGTATAGTGTTGAGTTGTGAATCGAAGTTGTTTCACCTTATGGGTTTTTTAGTTTTTGTTCTTAGTTGGGTACGTCTGCGTATGCCTAGCACATGGAGTAAAGGAAATCACTTTCTCTCATTTAATCTGAATCTAGAGAGGATCCTACAAACACCTAGTAGGCTGATAGAGGCAAAATAAAAAGACATTCCTAAATCAGTTCATGATAATTGTACACTAGGTGTCTTTATCTCCTCCTAAAAGAGTTTAGGACATTATTGATAGAAAAGAAAGGCGTTTTTTTGTACAAGATGTTAATTAGAGAATGGAAGAAGATGCTCACTACATAGTTTGGGAGGTAGAGTTAGTTGTGAAGAGTTAGGAAGTAGACCGCCAAGCAGCACTTGATGGTAATCAAAAGAGAGTTAGGGGTAGCAGCACTTAAGTGATCCCATTCTATTACTATTTGCACCCATATGAATATGATGAAGAGTATCTCGGGTATGTTGAGTTGTCCGAGACTGGAGTTATCATTCCTTCTTTCTTACCCCCTAGTGTCAAGTTTAATATCTCTAGTGCTATGATCCAAATTTTATACTTGAAGGGTGTGTTGCGAGGTTGCCTACAGATGATTCAAATATGTATCTAGCCAATTTTACTGGAATTTTCACTTTTTATACAAATCTAGTGGTGAATCAGGAGGTGCTTAGGTTGAGCTTGATCCCGTTCTCGCTTACAGGAGAAGCATCTTTATGGTTAGTGGAACTTCTAAGAGCATCTATCAATGTATGGAATGATTTGCAAAGGAAATTCATGAACCAATTTTTTCCTCCATCCAAGATGTTGTAGCTTAAAGATGAGATTTATAATTTCAGGTAGCTAAAGTAAGAGTCTATGTACGAGGTTTGGTTCAGGTTCAAGAAAAAGGTTGAGTATGGTGCCAAACCATTAGATTTTAAGGACAAGCTTACTAGAGATATTATACAGAGCCCTGGCAATTAGTTCTATAGCCATGGAAAACACCATCTATGGAGAAGCCTTTATGAGACTATGATGGGTGGTAGCTTCTAGTATAATCGATCAAATTTCTCTAACTAACCAAGGGTGGCAAACTCAGGAGGCTAAGAGGTATTCTACTACTTATGCTATTTAAGCTGTAAATGACTAGAGAGTGGTTGAGGATTCTGTAGCTTAAGAGATTTTGATATTGAGGAGTAATATTGGTTTGTTAGAAAAGACGTTTGCAATAATATATTCTAAAAAGATAAATGCAATAGGAGCATAGGGTAAAGCCTCTAAGGCTTATGAGTCAGAGTTAGAGGAGGAAACAAAATATCTGGATCATCAGTTGGTGGGATTTTCAGCCTAAGGTCAAGGAAATCGAGGTTATAAATATTATGATTATAGATATCAAGACCGCAGTAGGGGCAGATATGGTGACCAGAGACAAAAAAGTATTACAATGACAAGGGAGATAGGTATATTCCACCTGGCTGTGAGATACATAATCAAGAATGGAAAAAATGTTGTCCACACTGGTGAAGGATCAAACGAGTCAAGAAACATGCCTTAAAGAACTTAGAACTGACATTTCATAGTTGACCTAGAAATTTGAGCCATATTCAACTTCTATCAAGTAGTTGGAGAAGTTGTTCGGGCAGATTTCTGCCAGTTTGAATCAAAGCCAGCCAGATGCCCTTCCTAAGTGAGGCGATGTAGATTATCCAACCCTTGTTCACTGTTTGGCTATTAACACTAGGATTGGATACCCTTTTGATGATTACTATGTGCATAATAATGATAAGTCGAAGAAGGATAATATTATTATTGATAAGCCACCTCAACAAGAGTTTGAGAAGCTGACTTGTAGTGATGATGATTATGAGAGTGACGATGGTGATGGCTGGGTTGCAGATGAGCCCAAAGTTAATTTTCAACATCATAGCATCCCATATTTTATTAGGCGTTTTGAAATCAAATAAGCTCTATGTGATTGAGGAGTAGACATTAACTTAATTCCACCGGTGATATACAAGATGTTGGGTTTCCGTGCACTCAAGACTATATCGGCAAGGCTGTTAATGGATGATCCATCTATAAAGAAACAAGTAGGTATTTTGTGTAACATATAAGTAAGGGTGGCATCCTTCCCATACCCAGCAGATTTCATGATTTTAGACTATGAAGCGGATACGCAAACTTCGATTATATTAGGTAGACCCTTCTTATCCACTTGTCTGGTGTTAATTGATATAGACTTAAAGGAGATCACCTTCAAACTAAATGATGAGAAAATAGTTTTTATATGTGCATAGCAATACAACAGCCAGATAATATGCAAGTTGTAGAAGTAATAGATATTATGGGTAATTATGTCGTTGTATAAGATGTGCTTATTATGGAAATATTAGATGTTAAAGCATTAGCAGCTGTAATTATAAATTTTGAGAGTAATCGGATAGAAGACTATGATGAGATGGTTAGTGCACTGCAAGTCAAAGGTTCTTAGACATATGCCCCTAAAAAGATAGATCTTGATCTGAAGAATAGAACCACACTGGCTGCAAAACCATCTACTAAGGAGCCGCCAGTATTTGAATTAAAGGCCTTCCCATTGCATTTGTAGTATGTATTCTTGGGGGCTAACAATACCTTATCAGTGATTATTACAACAAATTTAGCAGGATCATAGGTGGACCATTGCATACATTGTTAGGATTCCACTGGATATATATACACATAAGATACAACTTGAGCCAAATAGCATACATAACATTATGTATCAGAGGCGGCTGAACCCTCCTGTGTAGGAGGTTCTGAAGAAAGAAATAATCAAATTTTTAAATATTGGCATAGTCTTCCCCATTGTAGACAGCTAGTGGGTTAGCTAGATTTAATGTATGCCAAAGAAGGGTGGAATCATAGTGGTTCCTAATGAAAATAATGAACTAGTCCCCATGAGGCTAGTGATCAATTAGAGCGTGTGCATCGATTATAGGAAGTTGAACACTTTGACATAGTAGGAACACTTTCCTATACCTTTTATGGATCGGATAATGGATATATTAGCAGGTAGGGATTGGTATTATTTTCTTGACGTGTACTTGGGTTACAATCAAATCATTATTGTCTCTGAAGACCAAGAAAAGACGACTTTCACCTATGGGACTTTTTTACTCAAAAGAATGTCGTTCTGGTTAAGCAATACTCCTGCCACCTTCCAGCGATGCATGATATCTATATTCTCTGACATGGTAGAGATTACAATTGAGGTATTCATGGATGACTTTTCAATGGTGGAGGATTCATTTGATGACTGTTTGGGCCATTTTGCTAATGCATTGTAAAGGTGTGAAGAATACAACATTGTTTTAAATTAAGAAAAATTCCACTTCATGGTGAAAGAAGGTATTGTTCTCACGCACAAGATCTCCAAACATGGTGTTAAAGTAGACAAATCTAAGATTGAGGTGATTAAAAAATTGGCAGCACCAGTTTCGGTCAGAGGTATACAAATTTTTATTGGCCATGAAGTCTTTTATAGGAGGTTTATTGAGGACTTCTCTAAAATTTAAAATCCTTTAAGCAAGCTTTCAGAGAAAGATATGAAATTTATGTTTGATAATGTGTGTCTTAATGATTTCAAAAGTCCTTAAGTAACGGTTGATTTCGGTGCCTATCCTTGGCCAAAGAACAGAGAAGATCATTCATCCTATGTACTAATCTAGCAAGGCCTTAAACCCCACTCATAAAAATTAGACTATTACAGAGCAAGATTTACTTACAGTGATTTTTTTCTTTAAAAGATTTTGATCTTATTTGATTGGGAATAAGGTCATAGTTTACACTAACCTTGCAGCATTGAGGTACTTGATGTCGAAAAAAACTACAAACTGAGATACATTTGTTGGGTTCTCTTACTACAAGAGTTAGATTATAATATGAAACGCTAAGAAGGCATAGAAAAACAAGTTACAGATCACTTATCAACGCATGATGATAAGGTAATGAAAAAATTATGGGATGATATTAATATAGATGAAACTTTTCTAGATCAGAGGGTCTTGGCAACATCTCAAGACCTAATTCCTCGATTTGCTGATTTTGCAAATTATTTGGCATCTGATATTTTCCTAGAAGACTATCCTTTTAGAAGCGATGGAGATTTATGCATGAGCTGGGAAAGTTCTTTTGGGATTATTCATATCTATTTAGGGTTTGTGTCGATGGTTTGATTCAAAGATGTACCCCTGAGATGGAGATGATGCGCATTCTGGAAGATTGTCATTCCTCACCAGTTAGGGGTCATCATAGTGGTGCCCACACAGCCCACAAATTTTGTAGTGTAGGTTTTAATGGCCTACAATTTACAAGTATGATCATGATTTTGTGCAAGTTTGTGTCCAATGTCAGCATCAAGATAATATTTCATGGTGCCATGAACTCCCCATGACACCTATTTTGGAGTGGGAGTTGTCTGATGTGTGGGGAATTGATTTAATGGATCCGTTTATGAGCTCCTATGACATATGGTATATTTTGGTAGCATATGAATATGTTTTGAAATAGGTGGAGGCAGTTTCGCTCCCAGACAATAAAGGTAGAAGAGTCACCGCCTTTTCGAAGAAAACTATCCTTTATCGATTTGGCACTCCATGTGCAATTATTAGCGATGGTGGGTCTCACTTTTATAACTGACTATTTAAAGACCTACTTGATAAATATGGTGTAAGGCATAAGGTAGAAACACCTTACCATCCTCAGACAAGCGGGCAAGTTAAGGTTTCCAATTGAGAGATCAAGTTAATATTGGTGAAAACTATGAATGCCAATAGGACTAATTGGTCAAGGAAGTTAGTGGCATGCCTCTCCATATACAAGCTAATATGGGGAGGCCTCTGTGGATCAAGTTAATATTGGTGAAAACTATGAATGCCAATAGGACTAATTGGTCAAGGAAGTTAGATGATACATTGTAGTCCCACAGAGGCCTCCCCATATCAACTTGAATATGGAGAGGCATGCCACTAGCCGGTTGAACTTGAGAATAAGGCACTATGGGTGTTAGTAAGGCTAAATTTTGAGTGGCGTGATGCAGTAAACTTGACGTTAAGAAAGGTGAATGAGTTAGATAAATTCCAACTCCATTCTTATGAGAGATCTTCCATACACAAAGAAAGAATGAAATCGTATCATGATAGAAAGATTAACAAAAAAGGTGTTTAAACCCTGTGATTTGAAATTTTTGAATAATTTAAAACTTTAATTATTTCCTGGCAAGATAAAGTCTAGGCGACCTGGACCATTCACCGTGGTTAGGGAATTCCTTATGGAGTTGTAGAACTAATAAGAGTTTGTGATATTTTGTTCAAAGTGAATGGGCAGTGTACAAAGCACTATTTGGGAAATCAGGAAAAAGTAAAGGTAATTGATGAGAACAGCCTTGGTGAAGTCTGAGCAGCCGAGGTAGTTGAGTCGTGCCATAATGTTAAATGAATCATTACTTTGGAGGCAACCCAAGGTACACAGATATTTAGTACATCCTAGGTATTTCCTCATTCCCTTTGTTTTATATTATTTTAGCGAATTGGGGATAGTGCATAGTCTTTTTGTTAGAGGTGGGGTGGGGTATACCATAGCCGCTGCGGGTTTTTGTTGTCATGCTTCTTTTTTAGTTAGTTGTGGTATGATTGTAGAATAGGCATATCTAGGGTAAAATGTGTATCGTATTGTATTTTGTTTTGCATTGTGTTATGTTTTTGTGTAATTAGGAGATTTTTAAGTATTTAGGGCAGTTGTCATGTTTTTGATTAATTTTTGAGAAAAATGATACCTCTCCGAAATTGTGTTTTAAGAACACTATGAATGTATTTATGTATGATCATTGTGGATCTTCTTATTGCATTAGGAATAGGAACATGATAATCATTTGCTAACAATTGCATGAACTGGATAGTTAATAGCTTGTAATATTGATTCTATTCCATGTGTGTGTGAGATGCTACTTAATTTTCTTTATTTGTTAAATCCAGAACGTGCCCAGTTAGTCTTGCCTAGGTTGTAGGATAAATGGTTAGGAAAATATCAAAAATTATTTTTTTATGTTAGTCCACTTTTAGCCTACATAACCTTCCATGTGTGAATTGTATCCCTTGATCCCTAAGTTTGAGCCTTAAAGCATATTTTTCTTGTTACACCTTTCACCTTCTCATTTGCGTTAAAATAAACTATTTTGGCCCATACCTCCTTAGACATTGTATATCTCAGCTCAGGCAAATCACCTAAGTTTAGGGTGGCTATCATAGAGGTATGTAATGTATACTGGATATGTAGAAGGGTAAAATAAAAAAATATATAGTAAGATTGGATGTGGTAGAAAAATAAAAATAAAATAAAAATTGTGAAAAACTGAAAAGAAAGAATAGAGACCACACCCAACCTCAAAGTGCAAGAAAGAATAAAGAGAGACAATAAAAAGAAAAAAATTAGGTAAGTGTGGATCCCAAGAGTAGTTATAGCCACAATAAGGCTCAATCACTTGATATATCCATATGTACCATACTAACCCCCAAACCTACATAACAAGCTGAATAAAGTCCTATATTGATCCTAACTTGACTATCCGAAAACTGAGGTAAAAAAAATATGGTCAAGCCTATGGTTTTTGATGCATATTGATTGAAATTTATCTTTTGAGTGTGAGTGTATCTTGACCATCCCTACATTGACGTGAATTTTTCATACGAGTGAGTAGGACTTCTTTGTTGTGAGGGTAAATGAGTCATATTGCTAGCTGCTTACTTGTTTTGAGTAGTGTAACTTGTATATGCATGCATGATTGTCTGTTGCTAATTTAATTCCATACCTTGATCCCATTGTGTCATTGTTGAGCTTCATATTTATACCTAGTTGGTTTTGAAAGGATAAGATAGGAGGGGGTAGTATGGTTTAAGCTTAATGTGTTGACTGACTGCCATGGATAGCTTAGATTCTCCTTGGTAAGCATCGCTCTTTGTTGTATTTTATTTTGTATTGCCTGAGGACATGCAAACATTCGAAGTTGAGAGTGCATGTGCTATAGAAAAATAGCTCTTTCAACGCTTAAAATGATGAAAATATGCAAGTTTCTTAGGTTGTTTTGTTAGATATGATGTGTTTTGGGTATGTTTTGTAGGAAACTAGGTTTTGGAGTCTAAGTTCAAGATAAATATGAAAAATGGAGATTTTAGCTACTTACTTGAGCAACTTTTAGGCATTTATGGCTTTTATCAGGTGTGTGTGATGAAATCATGTACCATAAGTTTAAGTCTTGAAGCTTAGTTGCATGAATTTAATGACCTGGCACTTATCCATGTGTACATGCAGACCACATGTAGCACCTGTGGTCCGTATGTGACTAAGGAAAGTATCAGAATTGAAGACCCATTGATTTCAAGAGCTGAAGAAAAATTTCTGGCACATACCTATGTCTACATGCGAACCGTATATGGTACTTGCGGACCACATGTAGGTAAGTTAAGTACCAGAAGTCGAAAGTCCAAAGACTGAAAGGTGCAGGAAAAATTTCTGGCACCTACCTGGGTCTACATGCAGCCTACATATGGTACTTGTAGACTGCATGTGGTCCAAGTCAGTCGTCACTGACCCTTTTTGTCCTTTTTCACCAGGCTCTGATATTTAGGGTTTACTCATGTTCTATAAATAACCATTATGTATTTTTTAGCAGAGGTTATGCACTCTTTATACGCATAAACATATATTTGATTCTTAGATCCCTCTTTGGTCTTGAAATTATTTTGTATTGATTTTTGTTGTTAATTAAGTTAAAGTTTTTGGGTTTTCAATTCTTGATTATTGTGTAATTGTTGAAGTCTTCAAATATGAATTCTTTTAATCGTTATATAGGCATGAGTGTCTAATCTCCCTTAGCTTGGGTTGTAGAAATCCTGGCTACATAATGAAGTAGGGGAAGTGTTCAATCCTTATAGAGTATTGTTATTGCATGTATTGACGTTTACTTTTCTTTGATTGATTTTTTAGTGGGTGCATACATTAGGATACAGCCTGTATTCACTATGAATCTAAGAGGGAGGTAGAGATTGGGAAAAGGAAATCACAACATTGATTTGGGGTTAATTGTCGAAAGAAGCTTACTTGTACTATGTTTTTAAGCTAGTTAATTCCTATCTAATTAACTTGAAAATGAGAGGAAATTGTTGTAACTAGGGTCAAGGTAAAGGTTAGTAAGGCAACACTCTGAGAATGAGAAGAGATAAGTGAAATTTACGAAAAAGTGCTGAGAGGCTGTTGGTGATACCTTTCTTACTAGACTCTACATGTACAAAGTTATATAGTTAGATTGAGCACGAGAAGCTTATTAAGTAAGAAGCAAGGGGGAACACAACCCTAGTGTTCGTCTATGACTGAATTACAACTATAGTTAATATTTGTTACTTTTTTAATATTGTCACTACAAAACCCCTTCCCGCAATTACTTTTCTAGTTTTGCTCGTTGATTACAACATTTAAGAATCATAATTCCATGTATTCCCTAGGGTTTCAGCCCCAACCTTTATTGGGTTACTATATTTGACAACAACCTCACAATCTTCATACTGAAGGTGTAACTCTGGCGTGATCAATACTCTCTTTTAAGCTATGTTGTTTTATTAAATAGGTTTGGATACTCAATTTCCAGATCGCACATAGTCCTTTCCCATATCACTCAGCTGCAATATTGGTGAGTCCTTATCAGTATAGGACTGGTTATATTATTTGTCATGCTTTTCGGTATTTCATATTATGTTATTTTAGTAGTCATACTTATTTAGGGACTTGTCCTAACAACTCATCATGTTTAAAGGATTTCAGACAATTAGTGGCACGGCCTGAACTGGGGCGTTGTCATTTTGGGCATCGCAGGTCCAAACAGGACTAGGGACCACCCCTGTTACCCAACCCCAACTACCAAACATATACCCTAAGTCAGATAAATTTTGAACATATAACAAGAGAGCGTTTGTTACAAGTCCAGACTCTAGGATAGGTTCATGACCGCTACCAAATCTAGCAAGTTCAATCAACCAATATCTAATCAATAACCATAACAAAACCAAAACAATAACCAAGAGTATGTCCATAACATAACATAATAGGATGTAACAATAACAAATTCATTTCAAAAGTATCACCCCCAATACTAATTCCATTATAAGGCTGATACCAATACTGACACAGTCCATTCCAACCCCTATTAGATCCACAAAGCCTCTATCCAAAAGAAAAAACCATATTTTGTTGGGACATGCCCTCAACCAAAGCCAAAACCAATATCTATAAAATATCCAAAGTATGTAAAGACATCTATGATATAAAATGAAGCCTTTCAGGGTGTGGCAGCCCACCACTACAGTCCAAGAGCTGATCCCAATTCTGATCACTAAGCAGGTGGAGTAGAATGGTCGGTTCCTACATTATGCGGGGATTGAGCCACCAGTAGATGGGTTATCCGGTGAATGCTAGAAAGAACTCATGATATAAATAAAATAATTCCATCTTTTAAAAACCTAGTAAACCAACCATATGCATTCACAACCATATATATATATATATAAAATAATGCTGGGAAAGGGAACCGGTTTTAGCATTCTTTTAAAATCATTAACCTGGGTATGTGTAGCATAACAATCCTAGAGCCCCACAAGGGATATATGGGTCCAATTCAACCCCCTGAATGGGCCTCGATGCATATAGATGCACGAACTAGAGATACCATAGGAGTAGGGGATTCCTGAGTACCCTTTGCTCTATATGATACATATGTACAAGTGTACTTAGGGGATTCCCGTGTAACCCGTAAGTATCATATATGGTCTTCATGACTAATCCTTATGTCGGGAAATATGTGTTTCCAATGTCCTTCCATGGGACTCACCTATTCACTGTTAGCTATCAAATCCCCCGTTTATTTCCTATTTAAAACATTGTCACACAACTAAACCATCATTCCATTTATTATTAACCAAGACTATAAATAGTGGTATCATCATATCAACTATAGCTTGCAAGCAACGTCCTTATCCAGCCTTTTAGAGAAGAATGGATTCCCATGTACCCATATATTACATTATTTATTTGCTTGGGGGATTCCCATGTACACGACAAGATGTTCATTGCTTAGTTTTCCTGGGGGATTCCCTTGTGACCAACAAGGGTTTCAATTAAGCAAATGAAGACCCTACCATTTAACTATTACAAACCATTTATACCATTTAGAGTTCCATTACCAAGCTATACCATGCAATAGTTCCACTAAAAGTTCGACAATGTATTAAAAGCATTTTCATAGGTATCTTATCAAATACATGGAGGGCATAGTTTTTCCAAAACCAAAACCAAGTAAAATTACCCATTACCATGCAACTAAATGTACAAACCATCATTAAAACATGTTAATCCATAATTAAAACATGGGAAAACCATAACCAAGCATTTATAACCCAAAACCCTAAACATATATTAAAAACCCAAAACCATATAACATTCATGCCATGAAAAAAATTCTTCAAACATGCCATTACTTAGAATTAACAATGAGGGAGGAGTAACTTGCCTTAGATTTTGAAGACCATGAGAAGAAATCACCCCTAAAAGCCTCAATTGACAACCTTGGATTAAACCCTAGCTTTTGCTTAACCCAGGAGCCTTGAGAGATTTTGAGAGAGTTTCTAAGTGTTTTATTGATTGCAAATAGGTTAATGAAGCCCAAAAACATATGTTTTAAGTTATAGGGTCCCAAGTAGTTATAAGGAGAAATTTCCAAATTATCCCCAATTAAATTGTATTAATTTCCCACAGGAGGGTACGATTACCCTCTTCATTCGTACCCTAGGGTACAAGTGGTACCCACCACTTGTACCCCAAATAAAATCTCAATCCCTCATACTAAAAAACCTACAAATCCTAAGTCCTACTCGTACCTAATTATATGATTGGTACCCATAAACCGTATCCACAACATAATAGATTCAAGGAAAGGTTTGGACATTGTCCAACATACGATCAATAGTATGACTCATACCCAACCTTACATCTCATACTAAGCCACTCGTACTCAAATCCAAGTTAAGTTACTAAGTTTCATATAAAGTGAAGGAAAAAATTAACCCTATGACTCGTCACCAACTATATACTATCCTGAGATAGCTGATGATATCTGAGAGTCTGAAGTACTATCCTGAGATGGTCTGCATAATTTCAGTCACTGTAAAAATAGACCAGGATATCATCTATGAAAACTATAAAGAGCGTGTCTAAGTACTGCTTGAATACACGGTTCATCAAGTCCATGAAAGCTGCTAGGGAATTGGTAAGACTAAAGGACATAACTAAGAATTTGAAATAACCATACCAAGTACAAAAAGCTATTTTTAGAATGTCACATTCTCTAACTCTGAGCTAATGATAGCCGTATTTGAGGTCTATCTTAGAGAAACTACTGGCGCCCTGAAGTTTATCAAACAAGTCATTAATTCTTGGAAGAGGATACTTATTCTTGACTGTGACCTTATTGAGTTGACGATAGTCTACACACATTCTAAGAGAACCGTCTTTCTTGTGCATGAATGATATAGGAGAGCCCCACAAAGAAATGTTGGTTCTGATGAATACCTTATCTAAGAGATCCTTCAATTGTTCTTTCAGTTCTCCAAGTTTAATTAGTGCCATTTTGTATGGCAGAATAGATATAGGCTGATCATCTGGAAGAAGATCAATCTATTTTCCTTTCGGGAGGAATTCCTGGAAGATCTTCGAGAAACATTTCTGAATATTCACATACAACTGGAACTGATTCAAGGTTTGTATTTTTTAAACTAGTGTCGTTAACTCAAACAAGATAATAGACACATCCTTTAGATATCATTTTTTATGCCTGAAGGTAGGAAATAAGCTAACCTTCGAACGCTGAAGTACTAGCCTTCCATTGAAGGATGGGTTCATTCAAAAATTGTAACTGGACTATTCTATTTTTGCAGTCGATTATGGCATAGCAGGAATAAAGGTAATCCATGCCGAGAATGACATCAAAATTAGTCATCTCTAATTTGACAAGGTCTGCTGAAGTGACTTTCTAAAATGTCATAACCGAGAAGTTCTTGTATACCCACCGGGCTATGATGGTTTTATCCACTGGGGTAGAGACTGAAATGTTCTCTAGTAGGATTTCGGGAATGATTTTGAAATTTTTTGCTATATAAGGAGTGACAAAAAACAAAAAATCTCTAGGATCTAGCAAAGCGTAAACATGTACATAAAAGATCTGTACCGTACCAGTAACTATATCAAGAGAATTTTCCTGATCTTATCAGGACTAAAGAGCATAGAGACGATTTGGGCATTACCCACTTATAGCACTGGTGGTGGCACCTTACTGATTTGGGCAATCAAACTAAGATAAGGAGCAGAGATAACTATAATAACCTAACTGAAGGCAGTCTCTGACTCTATGGCCTAGCTTTCTATAATCGAAATAGACATCGCTACCAGCTCTACAAGCACCCTTATAGTTCTTACCACAAGTCTGACAGAGGGGATTAGTTCTAGCATTGCTAACACCGCCCTAAGACTTAGATCCTAGCGTTATATCTGGTTTTCCCTCTATGAACTTAGGAACTGGAGCACTGGCTGAAGCAGTACATGGAACTGATGATTTAGGATGAAACTGGGAATGATTTCTACTTTCTAATTTAGGCTAAGAAAATTTGAAACTACTTTTATCTACTCTCTTATTTTGCTTCTCCCTCTGCTTAATCTTCTGATCCTCTTTCTCTAAGAATGAGTCATAAGCCTGGATAAAGTCATGTCTATATTCAGCATGGCAGATCTTTACTCATTTACCATGTTATCATTTACCCCTAAAGTGAACATACTCATCTTGGCTCTACTTTTTGCAACCACATGAGGGGCAAATCTGGCTAATTGAGTAAACATAAGAGAATACACTTTCATCGTCATATTTCCCTACCTGAGGTTAATGAATTATAGCACCTTAGCCTCTCTAAGATCTAGGGGAAAGAATCTATGTAATAATACAGTTACAAACTCCTCCCACTCTATAGGAACTACATCATCTAACCTCTCTAACTTCCATTATTTGAATAAAGTATGAGTCACATCCTGCAACTGATATACAACTAGCTCAACTCCCTCAATAGTAGTCACCCTCATGATGTTTGTCACCTTCTAAACCTGATCAATGAATTCCTGATGGTCCTCATCTTCCTTAGACCTAAGTAAGGACAAAGCATTCATTCGGGTGATGTCCCGAATCCTAGCTGCAACTGAATTGGCCACTGGGTTGCCTGAAATGACTTCTAGCCATTTATTTTGAGTGGCAACTGACTGAGCAAGAGTAGTGAATACTTCCCTAAATTCCACATGAGAAATATGATCACCCAAAGGATCTTCGGGCTGAGGGGCTGACTAATTTCTATTTCTTCTTTTAAGAGGCATGTTCAGTAGAAGAAATAAAGAAATGGATTAGACTGAGAGATTAACTTTAGATTATGCTCACTAGTATTACATGAATACTGAAATAAGGGAAACTATTCCTAAGAAATATTATAGCCTTATGTACATAAATATGGCGCATAACACACCTATGTACAAGACTCTACTAGATGTAGATTTCAGACTTTCTAAGACTCTATTGAACCTTAGGCTCTGATACCAACTTTTTAACTCCAGAACCTGGTGCTCGGAATGTTACATGATGGTCATGACACCAAAGGATCACAAGATAAACCATGACTGGTATCTATACATGTACACTGCATAACATAACATGATAATGCTGAAACATACACTGAAAGGCCATAAGGTCTAATACTGAACAAAATTTGAATAATAAAACATCTGAGTGGGGTAATAGAATACCCAAAACAAAATAGAAAATACTAAAATCTAAAACATGATAGTCTGCATCTAATCTGAAAGCCTCTAATGTCTGAATAATCCGAATAAAGAGTTGATGGGACATTTTCCCAACTAACTACAACTAATAAGCTAATTAATAAGATACTAAATAAATTATCATGCCCTTAAAGGATATGGACTCACTTTGGACTCTGACCGCTGAAATTAGAATCTACAGCTGATCTGGAACTCGTGTCTCTAAACCTATGGTGTAAGATAAAACAGAGCACCATAGCACAAATGCATCAGTACAATGGAATGTATTGAGTATACATATGAGGTAGTCTATATGCAAGGGTTCATATGCTGATTAATGCTAACCGACTGTCTAACATAAATATGAGAATGCATTCACAAATATATAACTGTAACTGACAATGCGATAACATAATTACTGAGTCTGAATACTGATAAACTGACATATTAATAACTGATATGACTGTTAACATGAGTGACTCTATCTGACAGTCCTAAATTTGATGCAACTATCTGAGTTCTAAATTGTATCTGAGTTGACTGTATCTGATAGTCCTGAATTTTAAAAAACTATCTGAGTTCTATTACTGAGACTGATTGACTGTATGTAATAGTC
This sequence comes from Capsicum annuum, assembly GCF_002878395.1. Taxonomy (NCBI): domain Eukaryota; kingdom Viridiplantae; phylum Streptophyta; class Magnoliopsida; order Solanales; family Solanaceae; genus Capsicum; species Capsicum annuum. Next base: position 81,078,061 of record NC_061120.1, on the reverse strand, counting down.
CTGATTCTTTTACATAAAACTATGGGAAGTAGTTATCTAACTGACATGCCCCTGATACGCTATTTTGGCTGAGTTGGGGCCCAATCTATAACCCTAATTGGAAGGGTGTCAATATTGCACCACTGGTAAGGTCAAGTTGTGCGCGACCCTCATCTGATAGTTTCCCCTATATGAGAACGGTTGGGCCTTTAATTGACAGTGCTTATCCACCTTATCAACACTCATCGGACAGTGTTGATGTCTCCACCTATGTTGGATACATAGTTCTGGAATGCAAAGATGACTTTTAAGGATCACAACCCCATCTGATAGTGTGTGTCCCCATCCTTGGGTTCACTCGATGCTAATTTCTACTCCCATCTGAATAGACACTGAACATGATTTACTGAACTGAACATAGGTTGCGTTACTGAATTCTGTTTACTGATGGAATACTACTGATATCTAATAACTGACTCAGTTCATGAGATCATAGAGATTTCCTGAGTCATAAGACTGTTTGAAGTCAAAGGATTCATAGCTTGACTAAGTGTATCGTGAAACCATGACATAGCTCTAGGCACACAGCTAATGTTTCGAGTACGAATACCCTACGACTTAATGGAAGGAAACTAACCAAGCATAACTTACTTGAACATATAACTAACATCATAATCCATAATACATTTATAGAAGCATTTCATCAAAACATGTGATTGGCATAACTTATACGTACATGGGGATTTCATGGTATCATGCTACTTAGGAACTTTTCCTACATCTAGGCATTTAATCAAACATATTGTAGGAATGGTAAATATAAACATCATTGAACAATAATTAAACATCGTGGTTTAATTCTAATTTCTTCATTCAAAGATTTAGTCATAGGTTTGCATGAATCAATATCTATAATAATTTAACCCACATAGAATTTATCACCCAACATGGAGTAGAATTTAATTTATTATTATCCACATAAGCAAGAGCAGCCCAATCATGAAATTCATAAGAAAATCCATAAATTTGAATTTAGAAAAGGGATTCATGGGCTTTATGGATGAAAGAAGTCCATGATTGAACACTATGCATACCTTGGTTTATGATTTAGTGAAGATTGATGGAGGAAATTCTTGAGTCGGAATCTTCTATGAAAAGCCCTAGGTTGTTATTGAGAGTTTTTTTGAGAGAAGAGAGTGTATTTTGGGTGAAAAATATCTAAATGACATGTTAAAGGGCTTAAAAAGGTGTGGGAAATTGACCCTTTTAGCCCTGAATACATCTTGTAATTTTAATAAATAAAATTTCTTAAATTGGACCCTTGGCACGATGAGGCGCTATCGTGCCGTATCACTAGAATTTGACAATTGGAAAATTGAGGGATAGTGCGACGCGGAGCCATCACGTTGCTCCGTATTTTGCTACCTAGAACTTTTGAACGACGTGGAGAAAATCATGTTGAGACTCTAGAAAAGGACAATTGCCATTTTAACTTGTGGCGCTGCATGCCACTGACCAATATGGCGATATTTTACAATGAGAACTTGAAACAGTCATAACTTCTGATCCGATTTTTGAATTTGGGTGAATCTTATATCGATGGAAAGATTATTGAAATTTCCATATGAAAAAAGGTGAAAATATTGAAAATTCCTCATTTAATAATCATCATTCAATTTATAAGCTAATACAAAACATTCTTAAGATGAAATTAGCTAGGAAAAAGTATGGGGTATTACAATATCTTCCTCTTGAGAACATTCATCGTCGAATGAGACTGACTAAGAGGGGAGAAAATACAACTAATGTACATACTGAACATGAATAACTGGAACAGAATCTCATGACAGACAGGACTGACAAGCTAAAAATATAATACTGAACATACATATCTGATGCATGTGTGCTAATTCATGAATGCATAACTCAGTTTTCTAAAGAACTATGTTTCTCATATTAGAATGCAAGTCTGATTCATAATTAGATCACTGAAATAATACATGAGTGTATGAGTTAATATGCAATGGTGCTTGATACCAAGTTTATAATGGGAACAGGAGTATGAAATTGTATACCAAGTTTGTGATGAATACTAAACATGAAAATAATTTAGCTTAAGGAGAACTGTTACCTTGAGTTTGATCTGCTTTGGTGGAAAAGAGGTGAGTATACTTGGTACGCTTGTCTGCCTTTGCTTCCCAAGTAGTGTAATACCCCACATTTCTGTGCTAGAATTCTAGCCATCGTTCCTGTGCGTCTAAGCTCTAATCCAAGTGATTCTCATATGAATACAAGTTGCATGATCATTATCCTAGTCTATGGAGTATTTTAGAGGTGAAAATGTTCATATCAATGACCTAGAACAAGGTTAAGCTAAGACCAATTGTTTCATCCAAAGTTTGACATTGATTCTACAAGGGTCAACTTTAAACATGTATATCTCTTAATATACATGGAATTTTTCATACCAAGACATATAAAGTTGTAGATAATTAAATTAGCTTTCAAACGATACCAATTTTGCAAAATTCTGATACCCGAGCGAAGAGTTATGCCCATTTTCGTGAGAGGCAATAACGGTGTACGATGTGCAATGCGTCGCCCAATCAAATGTGTGCGATTGGGAGTGCAAGGGATACTTAAATGTCTGTCATAAGGTGAGAAACACACACCATAAGTTCTTCCATGGGTTGTACGCCGCACACCTCACTTCCAAGAGCCAAAAGCACCCCTATATATGTCTATAACATGGGATTAAACTTCTATAACACCAAAATATATTTACTTTCTCTCAAAATCACCAAGAAAATTTATTAGGGTTTCAACCTAAAAATTCAAATATCTCAAGATTCAACCATGAGTTTTAAATAATTCGTTGAGATTCGGAATTCCCATTTACAGGGCTACAAGAAACACTCATTATTTTCATGAATAGATTCCCAAGGTCAAGAGTTTATTTAAAGCTTCAAGTTTAAGGTATGTGGGGTTTTTCAACAAGAACACCCTTTCGTTTTTGTGCCCAATTTGATTTTTTTTATGAATATACATGATTTTACATGTTTTGATATGAATTTGAAGCATGAATTTATACCCTATATGGTTTTACATGAGATTATGATACGCTCTATATTATAGAAGTTGAATTGAATGAGAATGATGACATTTTTGTACATAAACCTTGAGTCCTAATTGGGATTGCACTTTGAGAAATTATGTGCTATATGCATAATGAGATTTGAATCCCAAAGATAATGTTCTTTTCCAAGATGTATGATTATTAAGATGAAATTTTAAATTTTAAGTGATTATTTTTTTGCTTATGTCATAAAGTATGAAAATTTGGAAGGTTTTATGGTAATATTGATGTATAAGTTTTTGGAACCCTATTTGAGATTATTATTTTGAGAAAATCATGTGTTCTAAACACCTTGAGTTTAAATAATTTGAGATGATAAATAATCTTTGACCTTTTGGTCATTAAAAAGGTTGTTTTTGAAACCGAGATGAGAAAAGAAATCCACTTTTAATGATTTATTATGAAAGGGGTAGGACGATAGCTCCCGTTGTGAATTGTTGAAATATTTATTAGTGAATTTTCTTTTGAAAAGATCTGAGCTAAGTTCGAGATTAGTCTTTAGCATCGACCAGGAGGTATAGAAGGATTGGTACTTCCCTAGAACTACGTGCCCCCATAGGTTGTGAGCCTGAGGCTGATTAATATATAGTGATCACTAGTGAATAAAATATTAAGGTCCTACTCTGATGGCAAGTATAGGAAAGCTCTCCCCAACATGGGTTGGACGTTGGACTCCATGTAGCTAACATAGTTTATGTCGCTTATGAGAGACTCCTAATGTGTGTGTGTGTTCTCCTATCTAATATGAAAAGTCTTATTATTCTATCTGAGATGAAAACATATTTGTTTGAGAAAGTCATTGTTTTCAAAAGATTTAATGAACATATATTCCAAAGAGAGTTGTTATGAGATTTGATTGCTTGATGATTTTGAATCGAGATGGAAGTGAATTGAGATTTTTTATGATGACTCACATATTTCAACCGATATATTTAAATCTCTTATGATTATGATGATTTTAATTCGAGCTAAGTGAGTCATTTATATCAACATGCATAATTTTATAAACTATGATGCTATTAAGATCTTATTTTATATATGCATTGCACCCCCATATGCTCCGTATGTTTCCATGGTACTCACCCATATATTTGTATGTGGGCTATATTTTCTCAGAATGTAGGCACAAGTATAGTGTACATCTTCAAATCCAGTCAGTTCACAGGATCCAGTCAGCAGCTGATGTGTCCTTTTGATTTAAAGGCTTGTGTTAGTTATATAGTTCGAGAAGTGTTCTATTTTCTTTATGCAGTCGTATTGAGTTGGGTTAGTCGGGAGTCATGAACCGGCTACCTATAGTTAGTACAAGTACAGGCTTCATAGACAGTCAGTAGAAGTTGATGTATTCTGTTTCAATTTTAGTTGTAAAAGCAGAGTTGTAATCTTGTAAATTTAGTTTTGTATATATCATATTCAGAAAAGAGTTATTTTTAACAGATTTGTATAGATTTATACTTTTTGTTTAGTTGCTTATGAGTTATGCCAGTAGAAGGGTTAGATTGGGGTCACTTGTGATCCTAAGTAGTTTGTGACATCTTGGGACCCAATTTTAGGGCGTTACAAACATGGTATCAGAGCACAGAATTCAAGTGTCCACGGGTGTCTATGAAGCCGTGTCTAGTAGAGTCATACGGAATGGTGCGAAAACGTCTGTACTTTTTTTTGAGAGGCTATAGGGCATTTAGGAAATGTCTCCATTCTTTCAAGTCTTAAATCATGCTATAGAAAAGTTCTCCAAGAAACTGATATAGATTCTCATCTTACTCTAGTCAGGCTATCTCTGCCTTATTTTCAATGTATCAAAAAAAGTTGATCTTAATTCTCCATAGATAGTTATAGAATTATAAGAGAGCTACAAAAGTATCCTATGAGTACTTTTGAGTTTCAAAAACTGAAGTGCTTTATCATGCCTATAGAAATCATGCATAAAGCCTGAGTCAGATGTTATTTCTAATTTCTCCTCATAATCCATAGTAATAATCAATACTTCTCTATCTATGTTCTTAAAGTAACATGTTCAGTAAGTTCCAGTTCATCCCTAGATAATACTTTTATAATTGCTAGCAAAAGTTTTAGAAGTTTCATAAAGCGGCTTGAAAGGAGCCTTCTAGTATGTTATAAGTCCATCAGATTTGAAGTTATACTCTTGTTCTTATGAATTATTTAATTAAGATAGAGTAAGGTGTATTCTTATATCGTTGAATGTTGTGTATCAAGTTTCTATCTCTTGTATTATGTAATATTGTTATCATTATATTTGTGAAAAATCAAAGTCTAGTGAAGCTGTGTGAGGCCTATTTCGATTCACTAGCATAGTTGCTTTGTTATTCATCTAATTTCCTGTTCAAAATACAAAACCAAAGTCTAGTGAAGCCGTGTGAGGCCTATTTTGATTCACTAGCAACTTGTTGTTTATCTTATTTTTCTGGTGTTAGTTGAAAGTGTGGGTTTCTGTGTAGTGATAGAAGTAGTAACGTTTAGTTGAAAGTCTTGTGTTAGTTAAACTTGTGGGTTTAGAAGTGTGGTGGCAAGAATAGTGGTAAGGTTTTTTTATTGAATATGTATAGCAGAATTTTTGCTTATGATTGAATTAGTAATGACGTGATATACCTTTGTTTGTTAGTTTAGTGAAGTTGGAGAAGGATATTATTAGTTAAGGTGGATTATTGTTTGCTTGAAGTATGAAAAGAGTTATTGATGGTATTTGTTGTGCTAGGAAAGTATAGGTTTTGATGGAAGTACTTGGTGGTAGAGTATTGTTCATTTAGGCTTTCCTGAGATTGCAAGAGGAAGTTTAGTTGAAATTTATAGAGCTATGAAAGTAATTTAGGTGTGAAGATGGGTAAATATTAATGATGTAAAGAACGAGGATGTGTTAATATATTACGAATAAGATAGGTGATATGATTATGATCTATTTTCATTGTGTACTAGTTTTTCTTAATGCTATGTTCTATAGTTTTGAAGTGAAAATTGTGTGTGAGATTGGGTTGTAAATCATGTTTAGCTCTAGACGTTAAGTTTGTACAGTTGATGGTTCGGTTGTTGATGCTAGTTATATGGAGGTGATCTAGTAAGCCTAAACAGTGTATACAAGAGTATAAGATCATGTGTTCGTAATTAAGTATGGTGTAGAGGTGTGCCCAAGGTGCTATAGGGCTGCATTATTTTTTTGAGGATTATTGCATATTGTGTTGTTAGTAGTAATGTTGAGTTGCTAGGTGGAGAAAGGCTAGTTAGATAATTTATGTTGTTCTTGATAGCTAAGTTAAGGAGTTATGATTATAGATGTTGAGTCATTTTAGTATGATTCTATTCTCATGGTTTGGAAAAAATATAAGTATAGAAGTGTGATCTTGGTAGGCTATGATTATGTGATTAGAGATGTAGATATGGTTGCAAATGAGAGTGTAAGTCTTTGATGATGATTATTGAAGCTATAAAGTTAAGGATGGCATATGGATGGGTTGTTCAAGAATGAAGTTGGTAAGTTCAAAATTAGTTTATTCTTGTGAGTTTAGCATTTATATGTAAATAATAGAATGATGAAATTATGGCCTAATCTCGAGGATATGGAGTAGACCATCATACTTAGAATACCAGCTTTGACCTAAAGGGGAGATGGTTAGTGAAGAACCGAACTGAGTTTTGAGAATTAGATTGTGATACATGTCAATAATGAGTTATGATGAGATAGTGATCCCTTCTTACTCTAGAGTATTCCTTGGATTTCAATCATTACCACACAAAGTCCATCACTTGCTTGATAAATCCATGCCATAGGCCTATGCTTATACCTATCATGTGTGCTCAAGCCCATTCTCAGCTTCTAGTAAGCATGTAATAGCTTCACTCTGTGATTTGAGTTATCTCTTATGAATCTATGAACTCCAGTCTTATGTTGAATAGCTCATGATAAGTATAAACTCATGTTTAAGAGTATGACCAGTTTTTAAACTCATGATACTAGTGATGTTCGCATTATATCATGCATGTCCTCAGCCTAGATTTCTTTAATGAATCCATTCCTTTGATATTTTATTCCTTAGGACAAAGATAAGTGTTAATGTTATGTATTATAGTTTTCGTGCTTCTGGTTCATATGTGTTAGCCCTTCGATGACCTCTTCCTATGTTAAGATAGTGGTGATGATAGTAGATAAGCAATGGTTTATATGTGAGAGAGTTGATGACCCTCATTAAGAAATATTATTTATGCTTTTCTATCTAAGGCTAAAGTGTGAAGTAAGATTGAGGTCAAGTCTTTGATACATGTCATGGTTAGTTAGAAATGGTGTGTATGTTTTTATGAATAGTACAAGAAAATTATTGTTGATAAAGTTTTAGAGAATATTCGAAGTATGCCTTTAGGGGTATTTGCCTTAAAGTTATATGTGATTTATAATGATAGGCTTGAATGTCATGTTGGGTGTAAGATGATGAATGCAATATGCAGCAATGAATCCATATCAAAAGTTTTAAATTAGTCATTGAAGTGGTAAGGCATGTTATGCTTAGGGTGTGAGCACTAAGAAGATATGGAATATTGAACCTTATGGTTTAGACTAGTATTGTGGTTTGGCATGTTGTATCGTGTGATTTAGTATTAGGCTTGATCATGGTGAGAGAATTTAGGTTAGTTTAGACCTTAGTAGAAAGATTTCGCAGTGCCAATATGAGAATTATAAGTTGAATCAAATGAGTGTGGTATTGAAGGGGAATAGTATAGTTGAGAGAGAATTTGAGAAGTGATACCAAGCTTGAAAGTAAGAAGTTGCGTTGCCTACGGCCTAGCAATCCTATCCTAATTTATGAGTTATATAATTATATTCCATGTTATAGAGTTATATCAATGTTGTAATTCCTTAGTCAAATGTCTTGTTTAGAGCATGCCCAAAATTCTTTGCTCCCTAATGTCAATAGAATTTCGTAGAAAAGTGTAAAAGAAATACTCCATTTGAGTATGGGTAGTCAGTATGATCCAGTCCAAATAGTCTGTAATCTAGTTTAGCAAGCAAGGAGATAAGCTCCTATAGATTCTTAATTTTTCAGCTAGTCTTACTATCGACAGGTATGTATGTACATCCGTATGTACATTCCAAGGGGCAATGTGTTTGTGTCCAATTAAATTATGAATTTAGCTCAGTTCATGCATCAGTTTCAGTTTCAGATATTAAGTCATGATTCAGTTCATCAAATTATTATCATTCGGGGATGAACAATCCCAAGAGGGGGATGTTGTAATAGCCCGAGTTTTCATGTCATAAATCTCTCATCCTTTCTCATGAGATCAGATCCAGTGCAAATTAATGGTTACTCATAAGTTGACACTCTCATTTCTATCTTAGCCATATAGTTATTTTTCTTGAGAATTTATGCACTTGCAGACCAGTTAGTAGCTCATTATTCTTGAGATCCAGTGATTTAGTTCTATCAGATACACATGATATCTTGAAGACTAAGATTCCTCTATGTTTCAGGTTAATTATCCACATTCGAGGATGAATGTTCCTAAGGGGGAGATAATGTAATACCCCGTATTTTAGTGCTTGAATTCTAACCGTCGTTCCTGCGCGTCTAAGCTCTAATCCAAGTGAGTCTCATATGAATACAAGTTTCATGATCATTATCCTAGTCTATGGAGTAGTTTAGAGGTGAAGAATGTTCATAGCAATGACATAGAACAAGGTTGAGCTAAGACCAATTGGTTCATCCAAAGTTTGACATTTGATTCTACAAAGGTCAACTTCAAACTTCTATTCCTCTTAATATACATGTAATTTCTCATCACAAGACCTATCAAATTGTATACAATTGAATTAGCTTTCCAACGATATCAATTTTGCAAAAATCTGATATCCAAGTGAAGAGTTATGCCCATTTTCGTGAGAGACAGTAAGGGTGTGCGACACGCAATGCACCACCCAATCAAATGTGTGCGATTAGGAGTGCAAGGCATACTTAAATGTCTACCATAAGGTGTGAGACGCACACCTTAAGGTCTGCCATGGGTTGTGCGCCGTATACCTCACTTCCAAGAGCCAAAAACACCCCTATTAATGTCTATAATACGGTATTAAACTCCCATAACACCAAAATAAGTTTACTTTCTCTACAAATTACCAAGAACATTCATTAGGGTTTCAACCAAAAAATTCAAATATCTCAAGATTCAACCATGAGTTTTTAATAATTCTTCGAGATTCGGAAAACCCATTCTGAGGGCTACAAGAAACACTCATTATTTTCACGAATAGATTCCCAAGGTCAAGAGTTCATTCAAAGCTTCAAGTTTAAGGTATGTGGGGTTTATCAACAAGAACACCCTTTCGTTCTTGTGCCCAAATTGATTTTCCTTTTATGAATATACTTGATTTTACATATTTTGATATGAATTCGAAGCATGAATTTATACCCTATATGGTTTTACATGAGATTATGATACTCTCTATGCTTTGGAAGTTGAATTGAATGAGAATGATGACATTTTTGTACATAAAGATGAATATTCCAGATTTTAAAGTAAGTTATATATATTTATGACGAAAAGCATGAATCTTTAGAAAATTTAATATGATTTTGATGTATGAGACCTTGATTCGTAATTGGGATTGTACTTTGAGAAATTATGTGCTATAAGCACAGTGAGATTTGAATCCTAAAGATAATTTTCTTTACCAAGATGTATGATTATAAAGCAGAAATTTTAAGTTTTAAGTGATTATTTTTGTGCTTATGTCATAAAGTATGAAACTTTGGAAGGTTTTATGGTGATATTGATGTATGAGTTTTTAGAACCCTATTTGAGATTATTATTTTGAGAAAATCATGTGTTATAAACACCTTGAGTTTAAATAATTTGAGATAATAAAGAAACTTTGACCTTTTGATCGTTAAAAAGGTTGTTTTTGAAATCGAGATGAGAAAATAAATCCATTTTTATTGATTTATTATGAAAGGGGTAGCACGATGGTTGCCGTTGTGAATTGTTGAAATATTTATTAGTGGATTTTCTTTTGAAAAGATCTGAGCTAGTCCAGGAGTAGTCTTTAGCACCGAGCCGGAGGTATAGCAGAATTGGTACTTACCTAGAACTACATGCCCTCATAGGTTGTGAGCCTGATGCTGATTTATATATAGTGATCACAAGTGAATAAAAGGTTAAGGTCCTACTCCGACGAAAAGGATAGTACAGCTCTCCCCAATGTGGGTTGGACGTTGGACTCCATGTATCTCACATGGTTTATGTCGTTTATGAGAGACTCCTAATGTCTGTGTGCGTATTCTCCTATCTAATATGAAAAGTCTTATTCTTCTATCTGAGATGGAAACATATTTGTTTGAAAGACTGAGTTTGAGATAGTCATTATTTTTGAAAGATTTAATGAACATATATTCCAAAGAGAATTGTTATGAGATTTTATTGCCTTGACAATTTGGAATCGAGATGGAAGTGAATTGAGATTTATTATGTTGGCTCACATGTTTCACGAGATAGATTTTACTCTCTTATGATTATGATGATTTTAATTCGAGCTAAGTGAGTCATTTATATCAGCATGCATAATTTTATGAACTGTGATGATATTAAGATATTATTTTATATATGCATTGCACCCCCATATGCTCATTATGCTTCCATGGTACTGACTCACATATTCGTGTGTAGGCTACATTTTCTCAGAATGTAGGTACAAGGTATAGTGTACATCTTCAGATCCAGTCAGTTCGCGACATCCAGTCAGTAGGTGATGAGTCCTTTTAATCTAAGGGCTTGAGTTAGTTATATAGTTCGAGAAGTGTTGTATTTTCTTTATTCAATCGTGTTGAGTTGGGTTAGTCAGGAGTCATGACCCGGCTATCTACAATCCGTACTAGTAGAGGCTTCATAGACAGTCAATAGAAGTTGATGTATTCTGTTTCATTTTTGGTTGTAAAAGCAGAGTTGTAATCTTGTAAATTTAGTTTTGTATCTATCATATTCAAGAAAGAGTTATTTTCCGCAGATTTGTATAGATTTATACTGTTCAGTTGCTTATGAGTTATGCCAATAGAAGGATTAGCTTGGGGTCACTTGTGATCCTAAGAACCGTGTGACGTCTCAGGACCCAATTTCGGGGTGTTACAAGTATCTCCCCCTACGGACTGATTTCGCCAAAGAACCTTAACTAGAGGGACTTCTTTGTTCCTCAATCTACAAGTATGATAGTTTAAGATTTCGACTGGAATCTCTTCATAAAAGAGATTGTTCTGAATATCAATGCTCTGAATAGGGACTACAACTAATGGCTCAACTATGCACTTCTTGAGAAAAGAGACCTAAAGGAGTGGATGAACTGAGGCTAGATCTGAAAGCAATTCAAGTTCATAGGCTTCCTTACCAAAGCGACTGAGAATCTTGAAGGGATCGGCATATCAGGGACTGAGCTTTCCCTTCTTGCCAAATCTCTTCACTCCCTTCATGGGAGAGATCTTTAGATAGACATGATCACCAATCTCAAACTCAAGATCTTTTCTACAAACATCGTCATCAGACTTTTGTCGGCTCTATGCTACCCGGAGACTTTCTCTAATCAACTAGACTTTTTATAAGGCATTAAATACCAAGTCAGGACCTATGACTGAGGCCTCACTAACTTTGAACTAACTAATTAGAGATCTACATCTCCTATCATAGATAGCTTTGAATGGAGCCATCTAAATACTAGAATGATAGTTGTTGTTGTATGCAAACTCAATTTAAGGTAAGTGGTCAACCCAAATTCCCTTGAAATCGATTGGACACGCCCTTAGCATATCTTTTAACGTCTAAATGGTCCTTTCTGGTGGACCATCTATCTGAGGATGAAAGGTTTTACTAAGATAAACTTGGGTACCAAGACCATTTTGGAATACTTTCCAAAAATGAGAGGTGAACTAGGTACCTCTGTCTGAGATAATGGACAACGAAACACCAAGCAATCTGACCAACTCTTTGATGTAGAGTTTGGCGTAATCCCCGATTGAATAATAGGTATGAACTTGAAGGAAATGAGCTGATTTTGTCATTCTGTCTACAATGACCCAAACTGAATCATGCTGATGACGAGTTCTAGGCAAACCTATCTTGAAGTCTATGTTCATAATTTTCCATTTCCAAGTAGGAATACTCAACTCCTGCATAGACCACTAGGCTTCTGATACTTTATCTTAACCTGCTGACATGTAGAGAACTTAACAACAAACTCTGCAATGTCTCTCTTCATCCTACTCCACTGATAGATTTCCCACAAGTCACGGTATATCTTTGTGGCTCCTAGATGAATAGAGTAGCACGCACCATGCACTTCTGCAAGAATTTTCGGCCTTAACTCATCTACACCTGGAACATGGAGACGACCCTGACAACGAACGAAACTTTGTCCCCCTTAGGAGAAAACCTCTACTTTCTAATCCTGGACTGACTATTTCTACTTAACAAGGCTGAGATCTTTATCTTGCTTTTCTTTTACCTCAGAAACTAGAGACGATTCTGAACTACTCTGAACCCATATATCACCCTCTTCTGTATTGAATAAGTTAATGCCTAGTCTGGTAAGCGGATGGACTTCTTGAGCTAACTTATTCTTACTTTCCTCAACATGAGAAACACTACCCATGGATATCCTACCGAGAGTGTCGGCCACTACGTTGGCCTTGCCCGAATAATAAAGGACACTCATGTTGTAATCTTTCAAGATCTCTAACCACCTTCTCTGATGAAGATTGAGATATTTCTGAGAAAAGACATACTAAAGACTTTTATGATCAGTTAACATATCTACATAAACACCGTATAGATAATTCCATCAAATCTTCAAGGAAAAGACTACGGCTGATAACTCAAGATCATGAGTAGGATAATTCCTCTCATGGGGCTTAAGCTGTCTAGAGAAATAGACTATGACCTTACCATGCTACATGAGCACACAAACCAAACCTACTATGGATGCATCAGAATACACTACAAATCCATCTGAACCATTTGGTAATTCTAGAACTGGAGCTGAGATGAGTTGAGTCTTCAACTCCTGAAAAATCTTCTCGCAAGGATCTTACCATTAAAACTTGACTTTCTTCTGAGTCAATCTAGACATAGGGGATGCAATAGAAGAAAATCCCTCAACAAACTGTCTATAATAGTGAGCCAAGACCAAGAAATTCCTAATATTTGATGGATAGACAGGTCTGGTCTAGTTTCTTACTGCTTCAGTCTTTTGAGGATCAACTCTAATGCCATTATCGGAAATGATATGACCAAGGAATGCTACTGAGTTTAGCTAAAATTTGCACCTACTGAATTTGGCGAATAGCTGATGATATCTGAGAGTCTAAAGTACTATCCTGAGATTGTCTGCATGATCTCACTCACTGCAGAAATAGACCAAGATATCATCTATGAAAACTATGAAGAGAATGTCCAAGTACTAATTGAATACATGATTCATCAAGTCCATGAAAGCTGCTGGGGCATTAGTAAGACCAAAGGACATAACTAAGAATTTGAAATGACCATACCATTTGAAATGACCATACAAAGTATAGAAAGCTATTTTTAGAATGTCACATTCTCTAACTATGAACTGATGATAGCCGGATTTGAGGTCTATCTTAGAGAAATAACTGGCACCCTGAAGTTGATCAAACAAGTCATTTATTCTTAGAAGAGGATACTTGTTCTTGACTGTGACCTTATTAAGGTGAAGATAATCTACACACATTCTAAGAGAACCCGTCTTTCTTGTGAACGAATAATACTGGAGCGCCCCATGGGAGAATGTTGGGTCTGATAAATCCCTTATCTAAGAGATCCTACAATTGTTCTTTTAGTTCTCCGAGTTCTACTGGTGCCATTCTGTATGACGAAATAGATATAGGTTGAGTATCAAAAAGAAGATCAATTTCAAAGACTATTTCCCTTTCGGGAGGAATTTCTTGAAGATCATCGAGAAACATATCTGAATATTCACATACAACTGGAACTGATTCAAGGTTGGTAGTTTTGGAACTAGTGTACTTAACTAAAACAAGATGATAGACACATCCTTTAGATATCATTTTTCATGCCTGAGGGTAGGAAACAACATGAACTTCGAACGCTGAAGTACTACCCTTCCATTAAAGGATGGGTTCATTTAGAAATTGTAACTGGACTATTCTATTTCTGCAGTCGACTGTGGCATAGCAGGAATAAAGCTAATCCATGCCGAGAATAACATCAAAATCAGTCATCTCTATTCAACTAGGTCTACTGAAGTGACTTTGTAAAATATCATAACCGAGAAGTTCCTGTATACCCATCAGGCTTTGATGGTTTTACCCACTGGGGTAGAGACTGAAAAAGGTCTCTTCTAGGATTTAGGGAATGATTTTGAAATTTCCTGCTATATAGTGAGTAACAAAAAACAAAAAGGCTCCTGGATCTAGCAAAGCATAAACATGTACATAAAAGATCTGTAACATCCCAGTAACTACATCAGGAGAATTTTCCTGATCTTTTCGGGACTAAAGATCACAGAGACGATTTGGGCGTTACCCACTTATAGCACTGGTGGTGGCACCCTACTAATTCAGGCGATCAAACTGAGATAAGGAGCAGAGATTACTCTAATAACCTAACTGAAGGCAGTCTCTGACTCTGTTGCCTGGCTTGCCAAAATCAAAATAGACATCGCTACCAGCTCTGTAAGCACCCTTATGGTTCTTACCACAAGTATGACAAAGGGGATTAGGTTGGGCATTACTAACACTGCCCTGAGACCTAAAGCCTAGTGCTCTATCTCATTTACCATCCATGAACTTAGGAACAGGAGCACTGGATGAAGAAGTAGATGGAACTCATGATTTAGGATGAAACTAGGAATGGTTTCCACTTTCTAATTTAGGCTGAGCGAAGTTGAAACTACTTTTCTCTGCTCTCTTATTTTGCTTCTGTCTCTGCTTAATCTTCTGCACCACAATCTACTAAGCATGAGTTAAAAGCCTTGATAAAGTCATGTCTCTATTCAGCATGACAGATCCACTCATATACTATGTTATCATTTACCCCTGAAGTGAACTTACTCATCTTGGCTCTACTATCTGTAACCACATGAGGGGCATATCTGGCTAATTGAGTAAACATAAAAGAATACGCTTACATTGTCATATTGCCCTGCTTGGGGTTAATGAATTCTAGCAACTTAGCCTCTCTAAGCTATACGGGAAAGAACTTTTCTAGGAATACAGTGACAAACTCATCCCACTCTATAGGACCTACATTATCTAACCTCTCTAACTTCCACTGTTTGAACCAAGTATGAGTCACATCCTACAACTAATATACAACTAGCTCAAATCCCTCAATAGTGTTCAACCCCATGATATCTGTCAACTTCTAAACCTGATCAACGAATTCCTGATGGTCCTCATCTTCCTTAGACCCAAGGAAGGACGAAGAATTCATTCATTTTGAGTGGCAGCCGACTGAGCAAGAGTACTGAATACTGCCCAAAACTCCACATGAGAAACATAATCGCCCAAAGGATCTTCGGGCTGAGGGGCTGACTGATTTTCATTTATTCTTTTAGGAGGCATGTTCAGTAGAAGAAAGGGAGAAATGGATTAGACTGAGAGATTGACTTTAGATTATGCTCACTGGCACGACATGAATATTGTAATAAGGGTAACTATTCCTAAGAATATTATAGCCTCTTGTACATAAATGTAGGTCACAACACACCTATGTACAAGACTCTACTAGATGCGGATTTCAGACTTTCTAAGACTATACTGAACCTTAGGCTCTGATACCAACTTTTTAACGCCCCAAAGTGGCGCTCGGAATGTTACATGATGCTCATGACCCCAAAGGATCACAAGATACACAATGACCGATATCTATACATGTACACTGCATATTATAACATGATAATGCTGAAACATGCACTGAAAGGCCATAATGTTCAATACTAAACAATTTTTGAACAATAAAACATCTGAGTAGGATAATAGAATACCCAAAACAAAATTGAAAATGCTAAAATCTGAAACATGATAGTTTACATCTAGTTTGAAAGCCTCTAATGTCTGAATAATCTGAATAAAGAGTAGATGGGACATGTTCCAAACTAACTCAAACTAATAAGCTAATCAATGAGATACTAAAGAAATAATCATACCCTTAAGGATGCAGACTCACTTTGGACTCTGACCGCTGAAATTGGAATCTATAGCTGATCTAGAACTCATTTCTCTAAACCT
The DNA here is from genome assembly GCF_002878395.1 of Capsicum annuum. Lineage (NCBI taxonomy): Eukaryota > Viridiplantae > Streptophyta > Magnoliopsida > Solanales > Solanaceae > Capsicum > Capsicum annuum. The sequence continues at coordinate 81,061,687 of NC_061120.1, read as the reverse complement.
GTGATGTAACATAAACGAAAGCACCATAGCATAAATGCATCAGTACAATGGAATGTACTGAGTATACTTATGAGGTAGGCTATATGCAATGGTTCACATACTTGATTAATGCTAACTGACTGTCTAACATAAATGTGAGAATTCATTTATAAATATATAACTATAACTGACAATGCGATAACATAATTACTGAGTCTGAACATCGATAACCTGAAAAATTAATAACTGATATGACTAATAATGTGACTATATCTGACAGTCCTAAATCTGATGCAACTATCTGAGTTCCAAATTTTATCTGAGTTACCTATATTTGATAGTTCTAAATTCTAAAGAACTATCTAATTTCTATTATTGAGACTGATTGACTGTATCTGATAGTCCTAATTCTTTAACATAAAATTGTGGGAAGTAGTTATCTAAATGACATGCCCCTGATATGCCATTTTGGCTGAGTTGGGGTCCAATCTGTAGCCCTAATTGGAAGGGTATCAATATTGCGCCACTGGAAAGGTCAAGTTGTGAGGGACCCTTATCTGATAGTTTCCCCTATAGAAGAATGGTGGGGCCCTTAATTGACAGTGCTTATCCACCTCATCAACCCTCATCGGATAATATTGGATACATAGTTCTGGAATACAAGGATGACTTCTAAGGATCACACCCTCATCTGATAGTATGTGTCCCTATCCTTGGGTTCAATTGGTACTGATTTCTACTTCTATCTGAATAGACACTAAACATGATTTACTGAACTGAACATAGGTTGTGTTACTGAATTTTGTTTACTGATGGAATACTATTTATATCTGACACCTGACTGAGTTTATGAGATCATGGAGATTTCCTGAGTCATAAGACTGTTTGATGTCAAGGATTCATAGATTGACTAAGAGTATCATGAAAACATGACATTTCTCTAGGTACACAGCTAATGTTTTGAGTATGAGTTCCCCTACGAGTCAATGAAAGGAAATTGACCAAGTATAACTTACTTGAACATATAACTAACATCATAATCCATAATACATTGGTAGAAGCATTTCATCAAAACATGTGATTGGCATAACTTATACGTACATGGTGATTTCATAGTATCATTCTACTTAGGCACTTTTCCTACATCTAGGCATTTAATCAAACATATTGTAGGAATGGTACATATAAACATCATTGTACAATAATTAAAATCATGGTTCAATTCTAATTTTTTCATTCAAGGGTTTAGTCATAGGTTTGCAAGAATCTATATCTATAATTATTTAACCCACATAGAATTTATCAGCCAACATGGAGTAGAATTTAATTTATCATTATCCACATAAGCAAGAGCATCCTAATCTTGAAATTCATAAAAAAATCCATAAAGTTGAATTTAGAAAGGGACTCTTGGGCTTTATGGATGAAAGAAGTCCATGAATGAACACTATGGATACCCTGGTTTGTGATTTAGTGAAGATTGATGGAGGAAATTCTAGATTTTGAATCTCCTATGAAAAGCCCTAAGTTATTCATGAGAGGTTTTTTGAGAGAAGAGAGTGAATTTTGGGTGAAAAGTGGCTGAATCACGTGTTAAAGGGCTTTAATAGGGGTGGAAAATTGACCATTTTAAACCTGGACGCGTCTTTTAATTTCAGTAAAACAATTCCCGATTGGACCCTTGGCGCGACGCGGTGCTATTGCGCTGTGTCACTGGAATTTGATAATTGGGAAAATAAGGAATGGCGTGACGCGGAGCCATCGCATTGCCCTTTATTTTATGACCTGGAACTTTGGCACGGTGTGGAGAAAATTATGTTGTGACACTGCAAAAGGATAATTTCCATTTTAACATGTGGTGCGGCACTCCACTGAAGAATATGGTGTTGTTTAATGATGGGAACTTTAAATAGTCATAACTTCTGACCTGGTTATCGGATTTGGGTTAATCTTATAATGATGGAAAACTTATTGAATTTTCCACATGAAAAAAAGTGAGAAACTTGAAAATTCCTCATGGAATTATTATCATTCATTTTAGAAGCTAATACTAGACTTTCTTAAGATGAAATTAGCTAGAAAAAAGTACGGGGTATTACAAAATGCCTCCCAGTAGGGTAAATGGAATGATAAATAGGGACAGCCTATACCACCTATTCTCGAAGACCACTTGAATGAGTAGGTATCTCACACTAAATTCATGGTTGCTTTCATAGTACTAGCTCAATCCATTGCTGCTCAAAACAATCAATAGACTATTTCTCCAGCCAACGATGTATTTAATATGGCAGCCACTAGGATTCAGGACTTCACTTTGATGAATCCTCCACAATTCTTTAGATCTAATTCTATGGAGGAACCATAAGAGTATTCTTATTATATGCACAAGGTGAAAGATATCATGGGTGTTACCCTAAATGAGAGAGATACCTTAGCTACTTACCAATCACAAGGGGTGGTTCACACCTAGTTTAAGAAGTAGAAAGATATTAGAGGCATTGATGCAGAGCCTATAGAGTGGGATGAATTTACTACTTCTTTTATTAACGGTTCTTCCCATTGGAGTTGAGTTAGGCCAAGGTAAAAAAGTTCATGAATCTAAAGCAGGGTAATATGAGTGTGAAGGAGTATTCACTTAAGTTCACCCAGTTACAGAGGTATGCTCCAACTATGGCGGCCGATGCTTGGTTCAAAATGCGTAAGTTTATGCCTGGAATTTTGAAGATATTGTCATTGAGTGTAGGATATCTATGTTTATTGAGGAGATGGACCTTTCTAAACTTATGGTTCATGCTTAACAGATTAAAGAGAAAAAGCTTAATGAAAAGGAAAGAGAGAATAATAGCGAGAGAACTGGTAGCTTTAACTTTTCTCAATAGACGCCAGAAGGCGGTAATCATTCCTAATTCTTCCAGAAATCATTAGCTCCATCCCTATGCTTTTCCAGTGTTCCAATGCCTTAATTCATATAAGATAATCGTGATCGAGTGCCAGGATTTATGTCTCAGCGTAGTGTGAACAGTGGCTGCACAAATCCAGTCTATAAAAGATATTGTAAGAACCACAAGGGTGATTGCATAACATGAAGTGATATGTATTTTAGGTATGTAAAGTTGGTCCACAGAATAAGGAAGTGCCTAGTGGTAGACCAAAAGAGAAATAATTTTTGCCAGTCGGGTCATTCTAATTTCTCTTCAGCTCTAGTAGGTCGCCTGACTTAGCAGGAAATCACTTCCTATGCAACTAGTGGGCAATATCAAAATATACTCTATGACCATAAAACTAGACAAGATCAAGATAGTTCTCCTGATATGGTTATAGGTACATTACAAGTCTTTCACCTTCATGTATATGTATTATTAGACCCCAGAGCTTTAATTTCCTTCATGACTTCTTAGTGTCTACTCTAGTGGGTGGTTTCATTATAGCTAAGTGGCTATAAAATAATTTCCCAATCGCAGTATTCCAGAAGGTTACCTCAGTAGACTTTGTAAAGTTAGAGATGACTTATTTTGATATCTTTCTCTTTATTGATTGGCTCAACTCTTGTTATGCCTCTATTTGTTATAGAAATAAAATTATCTTGTCTTAGTTCCCTAATGACATAGTCATAGAATGAAGGGGTAGAATCTCAGTGCCAATAAGTCGAGTAATCTCTTACCTTAAGTCAAGGAAGATGATCTCTAAGGGTTGTATTTATCAAATTGTCTAAATCAAAGACTCAAGTTTTGAAACCCTGAGTCTTGAATAAATTCCAGTAGTAAATAAATTTCTAGACTTATTTCTCAAAGATCTACCTGGAGTTTCTCCCAAAAGGGAAATCCACTTTGGAATAGATCTCTTCTCATATAACCAGCCTATTTCAATTCCACCTTAAAGAATGGCTCCTGTTGAGCTTTAGGAATTAAAGGAAAAGTTAAAATATCTTTTAGATAGGGGTTTCATCAAGCCTAGTGTTTCCTCATGTAGTGCTCCAGTCCTCTTTGTGCACAAGAAGGACGATTCTCTCATAATGTTCATCGACTACCGTCAGTTAAACAAAGTCACAATCAAGAACAAGTATCCTTTCCCCAGGATTGATGACTTGTTCAACCAACTTCAGGGTGCAAATAATTCCCTAATATAGACCTCTAATTCGGCTATTGTCAGCTTAGAGTCAGAGAATGTGACATTCTAAAGACAACCTTTAGAAATCAGTATGGTTACTTCGCATTCATAGTTATGTCTTTTGGACTCACAAATGCTCCTACAGATTATATGAACTTGATAAACAGAATGTTCAAGCAGTACCTGGACACATTCATCATAATCTTAATAGATGACATCATAATATATTCTCGTACTGAAGGTGAACATGTACACCATTTAAGGTTTATTTTACAGACTTTTAAGAATCACAATTTATTTGCTAAGTTTAGAAAATGTGATTTTTGGTTGAAATCTATAACTTTCCTTGGTCATATCATTTCAAGTGATGGTATTCGAGTTGATCCTCAATATACCAAAGTGGTAAGAAACTAGCCTAAACTCATCTCTCCATCAGATATCTAGAGTTTCTTGGGTTTGGCCAACTACTATGGATGGTTTTTTGAAGGATTTTATTCTATTGCTTTCCCATGTATATACTAACTCAAAATAAACTCAAGTTTCAGTGCTCAAATTCCTGCGAGAAGAGTTTTCAAGAGTTGAAAACTCATCTCACTTTCAATCTACTTTTGACTTTACCAGAGCGTTCGTACTTTATTGTGATGCTTCCAGAGTTTGTCTTGGATATGCACAGATCCAGTGGGGAAAGGTTATAGCATATGCCTCTATACAACTTAAGCCTTATAAAAAAAACTACCTGACTTATTACCTTGAGTTGTCAGTAGTTGTTTTTGCCTTAAATATTTGGAGGCATTACATTTATGGGGTTTATGTTAAAGAGTTTATTAAGCATAAGAGTTTATAGTATGTTTTCATTCTGATATACCTAAATCTTGATTAGAGAAGGTGGCTTGAATTGTAAAAGACTATGATATGAGTGTGTTGTATCACCTGGGTAAGGCGAATATTATAACCGATGCCCTTAATAGATTGTTTATGGGGAGTGTTGCTTACGTGAAGGATGATAAGAAATAATTAGTGCATGATATTTATCAACTTGCTAGATTGGGTACTTGGTTGGTTGATTCAGATGAAGGAAGTGTATGGGTGCAGAATAGTTCAAAATCTTCTTTAGTTTTTGAGGTAAAGGAAAATCAAGACAGAGATCCTATTCTAGTTAAGTTGAAAGATATAGTTCAAGTCATAAAGTTAAGGTTTTCTCCTAAAAGAAGACGGTATGCTTCGTTGTCAAGGCAGGTTATATGTTTTGAATATGGATGATTTATGGAAGCAGATGTTAGTAAAAGTGCATGGTTTACGATATTCTATTAATCCTGAAGCCACTAAGATGAACCATGATTTATGGATAGTCTATTAAAAGAATGGTATGAAGAAAGATATTGTGGAATTTGTGCCTAAATGTCTGAATTGTCAGCAGGTTAAGGTTGAGCACCAGAGACCTAATGGTATGATTTAGGAGTTTAGCATTCCAATTTGGTAGTGGTAATTGATAAATGTGGATTTTGATACATGGTTACCCCATACGCATCATCACCATGATTCTATTTGGGTTATTATGGATAGAATAACCAAGTCAGCCTATTTCATGCCAGTCCATATTTAATATTCAAATTGAGGATTATGATATACTCTATCTCAAGGAGTTGGTAAAGTTTTATGGGGTTTGATTGACCTTAGTATCAAATAGAGCTACCCAGTTTACCTCCAATTTTTGGAAGTCTTTTTAGAAGGGTCTTGGTGCCCAAGTTCATCTTAGTACAAATTTTTATCCACAAATAGATGGTCAGGCATAGAGGACCATTCATACCTTGGAAGACATGTTGAGATCTTGTATTATCAATTTAAGGGTTAGTTGGGATGATCACTGTAACACCCCATATTTTTGTGCGTACTTGTTCTATTTATATGGAACTTGATATATATTTGTGATGTAGATGGAGTTCTAAATACTTCCCATGTGGTTTAATGTGACCAAGTATATACAAATTTTAAGTTAGATTAAAGAGTTAAGAACTAAAAATTGAGTATTTTGTTAAGGTTCTTTCTTGACTTACTTAATCTAGTAGGTGGATCAATTACTTGAGCTATTTCAACCATGTTAATGGACCCAAGGTTATGGACCGGATTTGATCCTATGTTAAGGTACTCATTTGGCCCTAACTTAAGTAAAAGAAAAGGAAATGAAAAAAAAGCCCAACACTCAAATCTACAAAGGCTCATTTTAGTTTAGCTCAACTATGAATTAAATAAGTATGTACATAACCTACTAAGACTTCCTTTAAGCAACTTATTGGGCCAAATACACTACCACCTACTTGAATTAATTTTTACCCAAGTTAAAGGAAAGAAAAGAAGGAGAATGGGAAACAAAGGCCCAAAAGTTTTCGATCCACAAAAGCCCAATATCATCAATTTTTTCTCATTTCAACTTATACAAAAATTTCAGCTTTCTATGTTTTTCTCTCTTGTTCTCTCTTGGCTATGAAGTTACCCTATAGTTCCACAAGGGTTGTTGGGATTGACATTCCTTCCAATCTAAAGGTAAGTGAATAATTCATGAGCTTGTACAAAGGAAACTATGTGTTCTTCAAGATTAATTTCTGGACAGCCCTCTCTTTAAGTTTTGATAGGCAATTGTTCTTAGTTATTAAGGGGTTTCTCTTTTCTCTTTTAGTGTATGTGTGAAGTGATTAATCTATTGAAGAAATACACATTAAGGACTAAACTACCAAGCAAATTAAGGTATGGTTGCTGTCCACTTTTGTCCCTTTTCCATATACATGTGTTGATGGAGGATTACAAATATTTTGTTGCTATTAAAGGATGATTGGATGTGTTGTTGTGGACTGTTTTTTGTGTTTGGATTGGGGGCTGACCGGTTGCTATTGCTAAAACGTTTGATTAGTTTGTATTGAACTATAGAAGATGGATGTGGTGATACACCACTGAATTAATGATTGTGTACGTCTATTGCTCATTTAGCTTTGTGTCTTGGTTGGGAGGTGTAATGAAGCCAAAGTTGTGTCGTGGGATATTATATGAATATTTATGGTATGTGGATGTAATTGGAGTATAAGATGGTTAAATTGACACCCTTTATTGATAAATTAAGGGCTTACTTCCCAGCCACTAGCTTAGTGAAGTTAAATAGCCAAAAATGTGACATTTGGTTGATGATATTAGTTTTCCATATATTTCATTGTGGATAAGTAATCTAAAAGGGCGGAGAGTCGAGTTTGTCTGGTTTGGGAGTTTTACAACCAGGTATGTAAGGCATACTCTATTTTGCACTCTTGGCATGAAAACGGACACTTGTTCCATTGAGCAAGCTTCCAAGATTATCCTATAACATGTGATACATAATGGCACCATATGATATCCCATGTTACTAATGAACTTTTCCCTACTCTCTAATGAGTTAAAACACCTCAATACATGCTTGCTACCTATCCTACATGTCTATTTTCACTAGTAAATTTCAGAATTTCTCCGGTTACTCAAATAAGACCCATGTATTATTTTTAGCTCCTAAATACTTCATTAACATGAAAACAACTCCTTACTTCATTGATATTGCATTGATTTCCTATTTACTTATATCTTATTTATAGATCATTGTTTCAAGGTACCATAATGTTTGACCACCAAAGTAACAATCTCAACGAATAATTAAACTAAGTAACAGAAATCTATAAAATGGGTGACAGCTCAGGGGCATAAGCCTAGCATGGTTCTATCCCGATACTTTATATATCGGTGTCAGCTTAGGGATGTAAGCCTAGTATAGGCTGATCCCAATTTTTATTTACAGGTGGAAGCTCAGGGGCATAAGCCTAGTATGGGCTGATCCTGATTTGTTATTTACCCCTGATCAGCTGTTCATTCGTATCATATGGATTACAAAGATAATGAAGTAAGAAGGTAAAAGAAGAAAAGAAATGTAATGTACCCAGTTCCGTAACTAAATGTAAAGGTGGTCTCTACCATAATTTTTTTACATGTGCTTCAGATTTTTATTGAACCTTTGTATTTGGTATTGTTACTTTTCTTCCTTGCATACTCAGTACATATTTTTGTATTGACTCCCCTTATGGGGAACCTATATTTCATGCTACATGCACAGGTGCTTCGGAAAACACGCCTCCTCAGTAGGTGCCCAGGATATCCAGCTGCTATTGATGACCTCCAGTTTGCTTCGGGGCTTTTCGAGTTAGTTTCATATTTTTTTGGTATTGTATAAAAGTTAATAGTATGGCGGGGTTTTTTCCCAACCATAGCTAAGTTCTATGTATCGTCTAGAGGCTTTGTATAAAAATGTACAGTTAAGCATGTTAGTGTCTTATCTTGTAGATGTTATGGCCCCATCGGCCAAGTCTATTATGTACATAGTTTTTGGGCTTGTCGTTTATATTTTTTTCATTAAGGCATTATATTCGTATATGGAAAAAACTTTGCCTATTATATTTGTGTGCATGTTAATTCCAAGGTTATGGGTTGGTTCTCTCGTGCCTTCACGGCTACAGGTACCTGTCCGCCCTAATAGGATTTGAGGCGTAACAATCACTTGCATATGATTGAGTTTTCCTTTTATAAAAGCTACCACTTCAGTATTCAGATGGCTCCATTTAAGGCTCTCAACGGAAGAAGGTGTAACTCTCGTAATGGTTGGTTTGAAATTGGTGAGGCTTCTTTGATAGGGCCAAATTCAGTATATGAGGTGATAGAGAAAGTTTACTTGATTTGAGAAAGGCTGAAGACAGTCCATATTTGTCATAAATCCTACACAAATATGAGGATAAGAGAGCTTGAATTTGATATTGGTGATTTTGTGTATCTAAAATTTTCACCCATGAAAGGGGTCAAGATATTTGGTAAGAAAGGAAAGCTTAGTCCTTACTATGTTTGCCCATATAGGATTTTGAGCCATTTTGGGAAGGTAGCCTATGAGTAAGAGTTGCCTACAGAGTTAACATCAGTGCAATCCAGTGTTCATGTCTCTTTTCTAAAGAAATGCATTGGTAATACAGCTTCAGTAATTCCTTTAGAGAGTGTGGGCATGGAGGATATCCTCTCCTATGATGAAGTCCCAGTTGAAAACCTTGACCATAAAATTCATAGGTTGAGGAATAAAAAAGTCACCTTAGTAAAGGTTTTCATAAGAAATCAATTCGTTGAGGGAGCTACTTATGAAGAAGAAGCCAATATGCTAACCAAGTATCCCTATCTCTTCCCTACAAACTAAGAGTCAGCTTGACCTAATGGTTTTTTAAAATTTATTCTCTCATTTTCTATCTTAAATATTATACCATCCTCATGTCGATTAATGATTTATGAATTCAGTTCATTCCATGTATTGTGTTTCAGATTTAGATATGAAGTCATGATTCAACCCATAAGTATTTAGTGGAAGATCTCAGTCTTCAAAGTATTCTACTCAGGTAGTTTCATTCGAGGACGAATAATCGCAATAGGGAGATATTTTAATACCCTGAATTTATAAGCTCTAGACCTTTTAAGAGATAGGCCACTAAATTAGCTATCCAATGCTTCAAGCTTCGTCTTGATCCAAAACTGCAGAAAAAAGTTATGTAAGTTTTCCTTAAGTACCTATGAAATGCTAGTGGTTACGATTCACGTAGATATCCATAACCAGATGTTACGAGTCATTACGAGCAGTCATACTCACAAGAGTAAGTAATCAAGAAATTATTCCAGTGACAATGAGTAGACCTCACGAGTTGTAATCAGTTACTATGAGTCGTAAGGAGGGATTCATAGTAACACCAGTGTCCACCAAGGAACCCAATCCTTTAATCACGAGTCTAGCCTATGAATCGTAGTCAGATCTTATGAGTCGTTAGGTGGACACATGATCAAACTAGTGTATAATCTAAGTATTAATCCCAGTGGTTATTAGTCCAGCACATAAATTATACTCAAACGTTACGAGTCATAATATGGATCCGTAACCTATCCAGTGAATGAACCAAGACTCAAGCTTAAGATTGTGACTCATAACCAGATAACTCGAGCCATAGGGTATGTCATAACGAATGGGGACCCAAAATCTCTGCATGTTTTAACAGGGGCTTTTTTGTAATTTTCACCCCTTGTAAACCCAAACTCATATCATTTTAGCCCCCAAAATGTAAATTGTAAAGGGTAAACATCACCTTGATCCCTCAAAACATAAAAATCACTTCTCCTAAATAAAATAAAAGTGATTCTCTTCTACCAAGAAGCACTAGGGTTCATCAAGAAAGTCCAATTCTCAAGAAGATTTCAACAGGCTTCTATATTCGGTATGTGGGATATTCATCAACGGGCTCCTTTCACCCACTGAGTCCTAAAGTTTCCCCAATTCTCAAGTCAAATTTCCCTTTTTGTTTTAGACTCCATGAAAAGTATAAATTCCATAATTCTTGAATTTAGCCATGTACTAGTGTTTCCTCATAAGTTAAAGCAACTTTTTAGTGCTCTAATTATTGTAAATCATTACATTGATAAAATTGTTGAATTCTTGAGTTAAGTCAAGAAATTTCCTATCACGTCAATGTCTTGCTATTATCGTATTCAATTTTATTTTTGGCGTTGTTGGGTTATGAATACCCGATACCTAGATAATCATGCATGCTACAACTTTGAAGATTTTTAATTAATTATTTTAATTTTGTATCACAAAATTCATAATATGATTATGTTGAGCAATTGTAACTATTGAATTATTTTAATCATGTTATCAACATCAGTGTCAGTTCAGTTGGGAGTAGAAGTTAGCACTGAGCAAACTTAGGGATGAAGGCTTACATGCCATTTTAGGGTGAGACCTTTAGTAGTAGTCCCTAAGTTCACTAACAACATATCCGGCGTAGATTATGAGTATTTTTCCTTCCAGTATAGGGTAGATACTCTCTTAGGGTCACCTTCCAATTAAGGGTGACACCCTAGTCCTTCGAGACATTAGATTAGTGGATCCACATAGCTAGTGTTGGTACCCTAGGCAAGGTACTGATACCCTTCCATCTAGGTTACAGGTTGCACCCCGATTAGCTCATATTGGGTCATGTCGGTTAAATGTTAACTCCTATAGTTTTACTTCAGCATTTAGATCATGACAGTTCAGGTTTGCATGACCAAGTGTCCATATATCAATTATTCATCTATTCAGATCATTTCAATACCAGTTTATGCTTTGTCTTGAATTTGGTTTAGATGTTTATATATTCATTCTCAGTACCTATATGTATACCAGTTAATTTCTAACTCACATATCAGTAAATTCAAAGTGCTGACCGCATACTCTCTTTTGCGCTATATTATCTTATAACATAGGTTTGGACGGTCACTTCCCTAATCGCACGTCGTTTGTTCTGGTATCAATTAACTGCAGCATTTTTTAGTACTCATCACTCGAGGACTGGTTATATTATTTGCCATACTTCTTAGTATTTTAGTTAATGTTATTTTTATAGTCTGAGTTAGTTGGGGACCTATCCTAGCAAATTATCGTGTTTAGAGGCTTTCAGACAATAAGGTAGTTAGTTATGTTTTTAGTGAAGTTTTTTAGACCCTTTAGTTATTGATTGGACTATTCAGGTATATTATCAGATGACTTCCGCACAGTATTTTTTTATCTTCCTTTTAGTATTTACAGCTGGTGCCAGTTATGTGTTAACTTTGGGTTATATATAGCCTAAAGTACCGTGTTACAACTATGTAGTAGTTTCGGGTTGTAACAGAGTATTAGTACCCCAATCATAGGGTGAGCAGTGTTGTGTTCCCTTGTTTCTATTGTGACTGACTAGACCCTACGAGTTTTAATACCGGACTACGAGTCATATGGTCCGACTCATAGGGTCAAGAGTGGGGATGCCTTGGGATAGTGTTCAGACCATGAGTCATGGTGATAACTCATAACGTGTCCTCATAAGGTGTAAGATGAGTCGTATTCTGGAGATAATTTTTCAATGTTTAATTAAGGGTACTTTGGGCATTTCCCTTTTTCCCTAATTATGATCCAGGACCTCAAAACCCTTTTTTGACCTTATTATCATCCAAAAACATAATAAAACACACTCTTAAACTCTTTCAAATTCTATGTCAAGAACAAGCAAGGGTTTCTTAAGGTTGATCATTTAGAGCATCCAAGTGGTGATTTCACTCCATAATGGTGTTAGTTATAGGAACATTACTCTTCCTTTAAACTTCTTTTACTTAAAGCATGTGTTTAAATGGTTATTCATGTGGCTATGAATATGGGTTGTGGTTTTTGGAATGAATATTACTTGAATTGGTTTTCCATGATTTTATATGCATTGTTTATGTTATATCAATAGGTTTTGAACTAATTGAGTGCATGGGTATGGGAATTGGAACGGGGGTTGAGGTATTCCCCCAATTTAATGATTTTTGTTTGAAATTTGGTTTCAAAAATTGTATTCCCTAAACCCACTCATGTAATTGGCTTTGAATATGGTTTGTCACATGGTTTGACTTACTCACATAAACTATTGCATTGTATAAAAGGATAAAGGAATGAAAAACTATTTTAAAGCCCTTGTTAGCCATGTTTTGATTTTTAAACTTGATTTAATAAACAAAGGGGGTCATGGCATTTCCACAAGTTGAAGGAATTTGTATGGCATATTTATAAGCTTGCAAGCATAATTAGTTTGACGATATTACACGACCTAAATTGGGGCCTTGTCATAATGGGCATCCAAAGTCCAACTAGGACCGGGGACCACCCCCATTACTCAACCCAATCTCCAAGTATGTACCCTGAGTCAAATGAATTCTGAACATATAACAAGATAGCATTTATTACAATTCCAGATTCTGAGACAGGTCAATTACCGTGACCAACCCAAACAAGTCCAACCAACTAATAACAAACCAAAAACCATAGAAAAACCAAAACAATAAACAAGTATGAGTCCATTACATAGTATAATGGAACAATTATAAAAACAGTCAAACAGTATTAGCTCCAATATCAATGCGAATACTAAGGTTGACACCACTACCAACCTCGCCCACACCAACCTATAGTAGTTCCACAAAGCCTCTAACCGATTGTAAAACAATATCCGGATGGGACATGCCCCTGACTATAGCCAAAACCATAGTCTATATAATGACCAAAATATGTAAAAGCATCCATGAAATGAAATGGAGCCTTCTAAAATATGAAAGATCACCACTTTAATCCAATCGAGTTAATCCCAAATATGATCACTAAGCAGGAGGATTAGAACGGCCAGTTCCTGTATCACGTGGGGATATAACGCCCGAAGACGGGTTAACAGGTGAAAGCCAGCATGCACTCATGATAAGGATAAAATAATGTCAACCTTAAAAACCAAGTAAACCAACCATATGCATTCAAAACCATACATACATATATATAACCATGCTGGGAAAAGGAACCAAGTTTGGCATGCCTTTAAAATCATTAACCTGGGTATGTGTAGCTTACCCATCATAGAACCACCCACAAGCTATATGGGTCCAGTGTAACCCCTTAAACGGTCCCCAATATGTGTAGCTGCATGAACAGGAGATACCATAGGAGTAGGGGATTCTCAAAAACCCTTTGCTCTCTATGATACATAAGTACAAGTGTACTTAGAGGATTCCTGGGTACCCCATAAGTATCATATATAGTCGTCATGACCAATCCTCATGTTGGAAAAAATGAGTTTCCAATGTTGGTCCATTGAACTCACACCATCATGATTAGGTATCACACCTCACCATTATTCCACAACTAAAATCATTACCACACAATTTAACCACCATTCCATTTATTATTAACCAAGGCTATAAGTAGTAATAATGTCATACTGACTATAGCTTGCAAGCAATGTCATTAGCCATCATTTTTAAGAGGAAGAGATTCACATATAGCCATCAATTACATTATTAAGTTGACTATGGGGAATCCCATGTATCCCAGAAGTAATCATAATTGTGTTTGCTTGGAGGATTCCATTATACACACAAGGCTTCGAACTAGACCAACCATAACCACCAAGACCTTACCATTTACCATTCCAAACCATTTAAACTATTTAAACTATTTAGGGTTCCAATACCAAGTTATACCATCCATAATTCAATGGAAGTCTAACAATTTAACCAAAAACATTTTCATAGGCATCTTATCAAACAAGTTGGGGGCATAGTGTTTCCAAATCTAAAATGAAGTACCAATTAACCATTCCCATTCAACCAACTGTTCAAACCACCATAATAATATGAAATCCATAAGTAAAAACATGGGAAAACCATAACCAACCATTGTAACAAAAAACCCTAATATTTATTTGAAAACCCAAAAGCATACAACATTTATTCCATGAAAACAATTCATAAAACATGTCTTTAGTTGGAACTAACAATTAGCGAAGAGTAACATGCCATAGATTACAGAGAGAAATCACCATTGTATGCCCCGAATTGATTCTATTGATAAAACCCTAGCCTTCCTTGACCTAATAGCCTTGAGACAATTTGAGCTTGAGTGATTGGAAATAGGTTAAATGATGTCCTGAGAGTGTTATAATTCATGAGGCCTTAAGATGTTGAGAAGGGAACTGTCCAGATTACCCCCAGCTTAAACTACTTAAAATTCCCAAATGATGGTATGACCACCCCATACCAATCGTACCCTACCATACGAGTGGTAACGACCACTCATACCCTAAGCCTCCCCTTGGACCCCAACACTATTGAATATACGGCCACCAAGCCCCATTCGTACCCAAGTGTATGACTATTGCCCTTAACCCGTACCCATAATAGAATCAAGAGGGGTTGACCATTTTCTAACATAGGAGTTGGGCTATAGAATGGTGCCCTATCCTCAAGACTCATGGAGTGCCACTCATACTCAGATCCAAGTTAAGTTACTAAGTTTCAAATTAAGTGAAGAAAAACCCAAAACAATGGCACATCACCAACCATACGACTCGTACCCACCTAGTCGTACCCATTCAAGAAACTCCACCCAATACTGGAAAACATACGACTAGGTAACTAGACCCACACCTTATCATAAAATTAGTACCCCTAAGTCCTATAATGTCAAGAAACCAAAAAATAAGAAATTTTCTAATGGTCAAAACCCAGAGTGTTTTAGTCTCCCCTACTAGGATCATTCATCCCCGGATAACGGGCAAGGTAGTACAAGCACGAGTTACACCCCAATATAACCATTCCAACCTTTAACTAAGTTAGAAAACAAAGATGCAAATAAAATGAACTTTCTTCATTCAAGTTAGAAAAAAAAGATATAATCAAGAACACATACCTTTCGCATGAATATTTGAAGCAAAAAGCATATACGGATACGTGGACTTGGTGTCCTCCTCCGCTTCCCAAGTAGCTCATTCTACTTTGTGGTTATGCCGTAGAACCTTAATCGAAGATACATCCTTGGTCCACAATCGATAAAACTACTGATTCAAGATCTTAACCGAGATCTCTTTATAAGACAGAGGAACCGTGATACCCAATCCTTCCAAAGGAACAACAGATGAAGGATCACCTATACACTTTTTTAACATAAAGGTAAGGAATACCAGCTTAATAGAGTTCAAACTAGATTGCAACTCCAATTCATATGTAACATTACCAACTAGCCTCAAAACCATATAAGGACTAACATACATAGGACTGAGCTTCCCCTTTTTCCAAAACCTCATTACTCCCTTCATAGGAGACACTTTTAGGAACACCCTATCCCGAACCTCAAACTTCAAGTCCCTATACCTTATTTCCACTTAGGACTTTTGACAACTTTGGGCAACCTTAAGTTTATCTCAAATCACCTTTACCTTTTACATAGCCTAATATACCAAATTCAGGCCAAACAAATCTACCACACCAAGCTAAAGCCACCAAATAGGAGATCCACACCTCCTATCAAACAATGCCTCAAAATGGGCCATCCTAATACTAGAATGGTAGATATAATAGGAAATCTCTACAAGTGGTAGATTCTCAACCCAATGACCAACTTAATCAATCACATATGCATGAAGCATATCTTTCTATATCAGAGTAGTCCTTTTGGATTGCCCATCAATTTATGGATAAAAAGCAGTACCCACACTAACCTTAATACCCAGCTCCTTCTGAAACAACTGCCAGAAGTAAGATAAAAATGCATACTATGATTAGAGAAAATCGAAATAGGTACCCTATGTAGCTTCACAGTCTTATGAAGATACAACCTCACACAATCCTCAGCCAAAAATTTAGTCCTCATTGGAAAGAAGTGAACCAAGTTTGTCATCCTATCCATGATGACCTAAACTGAATAAAATTAGTTCGGAGACCGAGGAAGACCAGTAACAAAATCCATGTTAATCACTTCCCATTTCCATTCAGGAAATTCAATCTCCTGATACATATCTCTAAGGATTATGTGCTCAGCTTTCACTTATTGACACACTAAACATTTGGCCACAAAATTAGCCACATCCTCATTCATACCATTCCATCAATACATCTCTTTGAGATTATGATATATTTTCGTCGAACCGAGATGAACAACATAACGTAATTCATGTACCTTAGCCAATACCCTTGCTAAAAAATCCATCGATATCAGGAACACAAAACCTCTCTTGGTACTTCAAGGTACCATCACCACTAATCTCAAATACCATAACCGTTTGCCCACCTATATCACTTTTGATTTTCATTAAGATAAGGTCTAACATTTTCTTCTCCTTGATCTCTGCACCAAGAGACGACCGAACCACTTTATGTACCAATACACCAGCATTCTCAAAGTTCAAAAGGTGAAATCCAAGATTAGCTAAGTAGTGAATATCCTTCACAAACTCTTGCTTTTTATTTTCCATATGAGCTAAATTGCCTATCGATGCCCTACTAGGAGCATTCGAAACCACATTAGCTTTACCTAGGTGGTAGAGAAGACTCATATCATAATCCTTGAGAAGATCAAGCCATCGCCTCTTCCCGAGGTTAAGCTTCATCTAAGTGAACACATACTGCAGACTCTTATGATCTGAGAAGATATCCATGTTCACTCCATGCAAATAGTGCCTCCTATTTTTCAAAGCAAATACTATCGCTAAAAGCTTCAAATCATAAGTAGGATAGTTCTTCTCATGCACCTTCAAATGCCTAGAAGCATAGGCAATCACCTTCCTATATGGCATCAAATAACAACCAAGTCCCACCTGGGATGCATTATAGTATACCACAAACTCCTAATTGCCTTTAGGTAAAGTCATGATCGGAGTCGAAGTTAGCTTATCCTTCTACTTCTCGAAACTACCCTTACAAGCATCTGATTAAGAGAACTTTACCTTCTTCTGAGTCAACTTAGTTAATTGCGAAGCTATCATAAAAAACTCTCCATAAACCTCCTATAATACCCAACCAAACCCAAAAAACTCTAAATGTCAGTTAGAGTTGTAGGTCTCGGATATTTATTAACCATCACCACCTTTAGTTGATCTACCTTAATCCCCTCACTAGATATAATATGACCTAAAAAAGTGACAATGTTCAACCAAAATTCACATTTAGAGAATTTAACATACAATTGCTACTCTTTTAAGGTCTACAACACTACTCAGAGGTGCTTGTGATTATCCACCTCACTCTTCGAGTACACCAAAATGTCATTAATTAACACAATGAAAAACAGATACAAAAACTTATAAAATACCCTATTCATCAAATCCATGAATATCGTTGGGGCATTGTTTAACCCAAATGACATAACTAAGAACTCAAAGTGACCATACCAGGTACGAAATGTCATCTTAGGAATATCCACCTCCCTAATCTTGAGTTGATGATACCCAGACTAAAGACCTATCTTTGAAAAGAATTTGGCACCTTGCAACTGATCAAACAAGCCATCTATCCTAGGAAGAGGATATTTATTCTTAACCATCACCTTATTCAATTGTCGATTTTCAATTCATATCCAAAGGGAACCATCCTTCTTATGTATGAATAATACTTGTGTACCCTACGAGGACACACTAGGACGGATAAAACCCTTATCTAAAAAATACTTAAGTTGCTCCTTAAGTTCCTTCAACTTGGCTGAAGTCATTCTATAAGGAGGAATAGATATTGGATGAGTGTATGAAACCAAATGAATCCCAAACTCAATCTCTATATCTAGAGGAACACCAAGAAGATCATCTGAAAAGACCTTAGGAAACTCATTCACTAACAGAATCAAATGCAAAGAAGGACTTTCCAAGTTAGAGTCTTTAACTTTGACCAAATGATAGAGACACCCTTTAGAGATTAACCTCTGAGCTCTAAGATATGATATAAACTTCCCCATAGGAGCTAGGGAACCACCCTCCTATTTAATAACTAGTACACAAACGGGTCCAAAAAGAAAGGATAAATAGCATGAGTGTAACCAATCCATACCTAGAATAACATCAAAATCCACCATATCTAATTCAAACAAATCCACCAAAGTCTCTTTACTATGAAAAGATACCACACACTCCTATAGACTCTTTTAGCAACCACAGAGTCACATATCGGGGTATAAATAAAAAAACAATCATAAATAACCTCAGGATCAAAACGAAAATACACAGCCAAAAATAGGTTCATATAAGAGAAAGTGGACCCCAAATTAAGTAAAAAATACACGTCAACAGATAAGAGTTGTAATGTACCAGTCAGGACACCTGGCGATGCCTCACACTCGTGTCATATTGTAAAAGCGTATAACCTATTTTGGCCTACGCCGGTACCAGAAGCAGAAACAGATATAGAAGCAGCACCCTTGGGTACAGGAGCAAATGAAGAGGCACACAAATCCTTATTTTCTCTCAAATAAACCTTAATAACTGGAAATTTCTATGCATATGGCCTAGATGACCACATTTGAAGCACCTGTCCCTCCTTTCATCACAAAAAACCTGATTTAATCGACCACAGAACCTGCGAGGGGGACATAATAAAGCCAACTGAGCCCTACCAGCTTAAGATTGGGCACCCAGTGCCCTGAATTTATCCCCACCCCGCTGACGCCTATCACCCAACTACTTTCGGTAAGGAGCACTAGCAGTAGAGAAAGAACAAAATCTCTCCCACTTATTTCTTGGCCACTTACCACCAACCCAACCACTTTGTTATTATCCACCCTCCTTAGAGAACTTAAACTTCTTATCGTACCTTTACCCTACCTCAGTCTGCTTTTCCTTTTGCTCCACCTATTGCATGCAAGTAATCAACTTAGAGATATCTATGTGCTTAGTTAGAAATGTAGTCTTACTTTTAAGGATCAACTAAAGAGACAGTACTAAAGTAAAATTTATCATCCTCTCCCTCCTATCTGACATCATATTTAGAGCATTCCTAGATAGTTTGTGAAATTTCAAGGCATACTTCTTGATCAACATCTTCTCCTATTTCAGATTAATAAATTCCTCCATTTTTGCTTACTTGAACTCCTAGTAAAAGAAGCAGTCTAGGAATGCATTAGAGAAAGTCTCCAACAAAGATGACTTCTCAACATTACCCCTTGCCCTAACCTATTCCTCATACCATTGGTACGCCATATCCTTTAGCTAATAGGCAGCAAACTTTACCCCTTCCATATTTGTGGTATGCATAATCCTAAATATCTTTTCCATCTCATCCAAAAAACATTTAGGATCCTCATCCACCTTAACACTAGTAAAGGTTGGAGAACTCAACTTCATGAACTGGCCAACCCCTGTGGTCTCATAAGATAGAATAAAAGTGCATAACACTCAGCCTGAGAATCCATAGACTAGCAATCACATAGATTAACTGATGAAACTCTTCATTCATCACGTCTGCCTAAGGAGCCTAATGAGGTCTAGAAGGAACAAGTGAAACTCTAGAAATATCAGGCACTGGACCCTTAGACTAAGTATGGATCCCCTGATTAAAGCATGTCCCATCAACATTATTGCCAGTTGGGACACAAGAGTTTCTGTCTACTTCAGATCGTCGAGGCATGATCTGAAAAGCAAATAAATAGAATTACAGAATATTCCATGACTTAGACTCCAAGATTGAAAATAAATCACAAAATAGAGAAACATTCCTAAATGTCTTATAGCCTCTCTCTTAAGAGTATGGCTCACTACACACCTTTAAAAGAGACTTTACTTAACACAGCTTTGTGGACTTCCAGTTCACCATGAACCTAAAGCTCTAATACCAACTTGACATGACCCAAATTGGGGATTTTTCATAATGGGCATCCCAAGTACAACCAGGACTGGGGACTACCCCCGTGACCTAACCCAACCTCTAAACATATACCCTAATTCAGATGAATTTTGAACATTTAACAAGATAACATTTATTATAACTCCAAACTCTAGGATAGGTCCATGACTGAGACCAACCCAAATAAGTCCAACTAACTAATATACAACCAACAACCATACCAAAACAAAAATAATAACTAAGTACAAGTCCATAAGATAGCAGGATGGAACAATCATAAATACAGGTAAACAATATTATCCCCAATACCAATGCCAATACTAATGTTGACACCACTACCGACACCATCCATACAAACCTATAGTAGTTCCATAAAACCTCTAACCAAAAGTAAAACAATATCCGGTCAGGACATGCCCCTGACCATAGCCCAAACCATAGTCTATATTATGACCAAAATATGTAAAAACATCAATAACATGAAATGGAGCCTTCTAGAATATGAAAGCTCACCATTTCAATCCAACCAAGTTAATCCCAAATCTGATCAATAAGCAGGGGGAGTAGAACACCTAGTTTCTATATTGCATAGGGATATAATACCTAAAAATGGGTTAACATGTAAATGATAGCATATACTCAAGATAAGTATAAAATAATTCCAACCTTTAACACCAATTAAACTAACTATATGCAATCACAATAGTACATAAATATATAACCATTGTGAGAAAGGACATCGGGTTTAACATTCCTTTGAAATCATTAGCTTGGGTATGTGTAGCTTAACTGTCTAGAACTACCCATGGGGTATAAGGGTCCAGTGTAACCCCTTGAATAGGATCCAATACGTGTAGCCGCACAAACTAGAGATATCACAGAAGTAGGTAATTCTTGAGTACTATTTGTTCTCTATGATACATATGTACAAGTGTACTTAGGGATTACCATACACTGTAAAAGTGTCATATATAGTTGCCATGACCAATCCTCATGTCAGAAAACATGAGTTTCCAATGTTCATTCATTGGACATACACCTCCACATTAGCTATCACACCCCCACAATTATTGCCGAAATAAAACCATTACCAAACAACTAAACAACCATTCTATTTATTATTAACCAAGGCTATAAGTAATGGTATCATCAATCGACTATATCTTGCAAGAAATGCCCTTGTTAATCCTTTTTAAGATGAAGGGATTCCCATATATTACATAATTAAGTTCACTTGGAGGATTCCCATGTACCCCATAAGTGATACTTATTAGGTTTGCTAGGGGGATTCCCTTGTACCCCACAAGGCTTTAAACTAGACCAACCAGAACCACCAATACCTTACTATTAACCATTACAAACTATTTTAACCATTTATACCATTTAAGGTTCTGTTACTAAGTTACACCAGGCAAAGAGCAATGAAAGTCCAACAATTTAACCAAAAATATTCTCATAGGCATTTTATCAAACAAATTGGGGCGTGTTTCCAAATCCAAAACCAAGTACCAATTAACCACTCCCTTACAACAAAATGTTCAAACCACAATAATAATATAAAAAAACATAAGTAAAAGACATGGGAAAACTAAAAACAACCATTGCAACAAAAAACCCAAATATGTATTTGAAAACCCATAAGCATACAATATTGATGCCATGAAAACAATTCATAAAACATGCCTGGAGTTGGAACTAACAATGAGGGATGAGTAACATGCCTTAGATTATGAAGATGACAGAATGAAATCACCCTTATAATCCCAATATTGATACTATTAGTAAAACCCTAGCCTTCCTTGACCCAAGAGCCGTTAGATAATTTGAGAGTGTTTTAACAGAGTTTGAGTAGTTGAAAATAGGTTAAATGATGTTCTAAGAGTTTTATAAGTCATGGGGAATTAAGAAATTAAGAGGGGAAATATCTAGACTACCCCCATCTTAA
Source organism: Capsicum annuum (assembly GCF_002878395.1). Taxonomy (NCBI): domain Eukaryota; kingdom Viridiplantae; phylum Streptophyta; class Magnoliopsida; order Solanales; family Solanaceae; genus Capsicum; species Capsicum annuum. Next base: position 81,039,429 of record NC_061120.1, on the reverse strand, counting down.
ACTACTTAAAAGTCTCGCAGGAAAGTATGACTATGCCATACGAATTGTACCCTACCATATGAGTGGTACCTACCCCTCATACCCTATACTCCCTTGGGACACCAACATCATTCAACATATGACCACCAAGATGCAATCATACCTATCTGTACGACCAGTACCCTTAATCCATACCCATAACATAATCAAGAGGGGTTGAACACTATCGAACATACGAGTTGAGCTATACGAATCATACTTTATCCTTTTGACACATGGTGAGACAATAATAATTAGATCTGATTTAAGTTATTAAGTTTTAGATTAAGTGAACAAAAACCCAAACAACGACCTGTCACTAACTATATGACTTGTACCCACCTAGTCGTACCCGTCCCAAAAACTCAACTACCCAACATTAGATAATATACGATTGGGTCACCAGACCCATTCCCTATTATATGTCTAGTACCCCTATGTCGTATGATGCCCAAAAACTAAAAACTAAGAAATTTTGTAAGGGTCAAAACCCAGGGTGATTCACGATACCATGATATATTCCTTGATGGATCATTCTTTGTTTAATTAATGAGAATGTGTATATGTTTTAATTAGACTTGAAGGGGGTTGTGTAGCTGAACCATGAAGGTAGAGTACCCAAAGGACTAATATTAGAAACAAGGTTTGCCAGCGTAGGTCATTGGTCTTTATGACCTTGTGCATAGTTCACACATTACATACATGTATATATTTTTAAATGGTTGTAGCCTTAATATCTTTTTCCCTTCCTCTGATTTATCTAGTTCGTACGACTAACATACACTAGGCCTAACCAGCAAGGAGGGAGCTAGACCCAAGATATTGGGAAAGCTAAACCCATATAGCTCGTGGGTATAAATAATTGTTTAAGCTATACATTCTAGGCTAATATTTTTATTTTTATGCTAAACTTGTTCCATATACCGACAAATTATATATATATATATATATAATTATGTGTATTTTTGAATAATTTTGAATAAATTTAATCATGGCATTACCTTATTCCTTCCCTAAGTTATATGTTGTTGCTTACCCCGCTGATCATCTCTAGACACTATATCCTACATGAGGCAGGGAATAAAGATACTTCTACTTTTCCTATGTAGTGATTAGGTGATTTCTAAATCGATCCTGAGTTAGATTTAATTGGTGATCTTCCATTATTTGAAAGACCCTTATTTCATATTTTGGTTGTACAATATCATAGACTATCTTTAGGTTTCTTTTATCTATTATCGAGGGAATGTCCCAACTTAGATTGATGGAATTTTCTTATAGGCTTGTGGATTACTGTGGATTAGGATGGTTTTTGAACTTCTTAGATTCTTTTTTGAGTTAGTTGAGTTACCTATCTTGTTGTATGTTTGAAACTTAGATCTATCTAGTTATATGTTTGGAATTCATCTGTTGCTACTTGTATTGTGTTCTGGTGGATGGTTAAAGGGGTAGTCTCCGTTCCTTGGTGGACTTGAGATTCCTATCACGTACAAGCCCTAGTTCTGGTCGTGACAAAATTGGTATTAGAGCCTAGGTTCATGGTTATTGGGTGTCCACAAAGCCATGTAAAGTAGAGTCTTTTTATGGGTGTGTAGCATACCACACTTATAAGTGAGAAGATACGAGGCATTTAGGAATATTTCCATTTCTTGTGATCTATTTTTGAGCTATAAGTCTACGTTCTTTAAATCTCCCCTAATTCCATTTGTTCGAATTTTAGATCATGTCTCCCCAAAGATCTTATGCTTGTGAAAACTCCTCTATCCCACCTAAAGACAATGTGTATGGTACTCATTCTATATCTCCAGTACAGACCCGGTCTAGGGTCCTTGCTCTTGACTATCCATGTGGAGTTCTACTATTCCCTAATAGTCCTCCTCAGGCTTCATGTGTTGATAATGTTCATACGCCATCACCCCAAGGAGATATTTTAAATGCTGAATTCCATCGATTTATTCATCTATTACCTCAGTTGGTGACTTCTTAATCTTGTCAGCCTGATTGTGTTAGTTATGTTGCTCCAACTTTAGAGGTCACCAGAGTTGTCATTTCATAAGGTTGAATCCACTAACCTATATATGATCTAAGGTTAAGGAGGATCTTCAAGGGTTTATTGATGAAATAGAAAAGATATTAAAGGTGATGAATTCTAATAATATGGAGGGCGTAAAGTTTTCCATATATCAGTTAAAGGATGTGGCATATTAGTGGTATGGGAAATAGGAGAAATCGAGGGGTGATGATGATAAGCAGGCTATGTGGGAGGAATTTTTTGGTCATTTTCTTGATTAATTCTTTCCTTAGGAGTTAAGAAAGGCTAAAGCTGAAGAGTTTATCAACTTGAGGCAGCGAAAGAAAATTGAGAAGAAGTATGCCTTAAAGTTCCATCAATTGTCTTGTTAAACTCTATATTTGGTGTTTAGCATGAGGGCTAGGATGAGGAAGTTTACTTTATGTTTGTACTAGAGTGTAAGGTGGCGATATTAAATAATGACATAGATATCTCTAGGCTAATGGTGTATGTGTAGTAAGTTGATGATGATAAAAAAAGCAACCCAAAATAGGGGAAAGGTAGAACAAAATTTTAAGATATTTAGAGTAGTGTGGAGGCCAGCAGAACAATGATAGAGATAGTAGGAAGTGGGGCAAGAATAAGGCTTAAGCAAATTTTGGTTCTTATATTATGGCTAGTGTTCCATATCCTAAGCAATCTAGAGATCGTCGCTTCTAGGATGACTATAGGTTAAAACCTATGTGTAACAGCCCTAGTTTGGTACCCCGGACACTACACGGTTCTTATGATCACGAAGGACCACAAGCTAACCCTTTTCTAGTACCTGTAACTGAGAGCTACATAATATACTATAAAAATGCAGAAAACTTGCCATAAAGTTAAATATCTAAAATACTACTATAAATTGCATACTAACACAACCGTCTGAAACTCTACTCTGAAAAGAATAAAAAATTTCTGAACTATGGAATTGATTGTGCAATCACCCAACTAAATCTGTCTACTGAAATACTGAATTTAATCCAATATTGAAATAATAGAATATCCTTGGATAGTGAGGACTCACTGCTAAGTCTACTGCTGATGACTGAATCTGAACTACTAAGGATGCTCGGGAGCTTGTGTTTCTGAACATATGGTATAAAACACCATAGCACAAGAGAAAAGTATCTGTCAGTATGTGAGAATGTACTGGTATGCTAGATAAGGTAAGGCTAAATGCAAGGGATTATTTACATGAACTAAAGCTGACTAAATAACATGAGTATACTAAATTATGAAGACATGCATGAATGCATAAATTATTTCTAAAATAATAGTAATACTGAATACTGAGTTCAAATGACTGGATTAATGATAATTGAGTTTACTGATGACTGATATCTAAATTTTTTGATACTAAAATCTGAATACTGATTCACTGACATCTGATTTTACTAACACTGGGTTACTAAATAACTGAGTCTGTTGATATTGATATCTGAGTTTTTTGGATAATGATTGACTATATCTGAGATCAGTCCTACGGGTGACATCCCATATCTATGCTAGTTACGTAGTTCTGGAACTTAGGAATTGATCCTAGGGATCTCAGTCCTATCTAGCAGGTGAGACCCATCCCTAGGTTTTCTCGGTGCTGAATCACACTCCCAACTGAAAGACACTAAACTGATTCTTAGACTAAACTATTTCTGATCATACTGGTTAACTGAACTGGACTAAGGTTACTGAGTTCCATTGACTGACGGAATGCTACTAAATTCTATCATCTGACTGAATACTACTAAGTTTTGAACCGAATACTTGAATGCTATTGAGGTCTGAACCGTATATTGAACAGGAATAGGCTGACACTGAGATTACTGAGTCTAAGTTCTTTTACTAACAGAGTCTTACAAATCATGGCACGACTAAGATTATCTTAAAAACTGACCCGGCTATAGGCGTATAGCTAAATTGTCAGGTAAAAGTACAGCAAGGACTTGATATCATGTAAATAATAAGACATGACAAATCTTGAATAGCATACAATAGTCTATCATTCACCATACAATCATTAAGGCATCTCTTCAAGCACTTGAAAATCATAAACTTGTACATGCATAGGAATGCATGCTAATATCTCATAATTCATCCAATAAGGAATGCACATTAATAACAATACGTGCAACATAGCATAATTCATTCACTAACATGCTATAATGACTCTGTTTTCTTCTCATAAGCATTTTATCGAACATATACGGAGCATACTTTGGTTATACAACAAATTCGACATCTAATTATTATGGATACATAAATCAACATTCAACTTGAAGGGGTTTTAACATGAGTATCACATAAATATCACATACTAGGATCAAAGCTTGGGACTTTGTAATCACAACATGAATTAAAACTCAACAACAACAAGAACTTCAATTTCAATTCACATAAATAATGAAAAACTGAAATATATAGAATCTTTGAATTTAGAAAAGGATTCTTGAACTTCTTGGGTGGAAGCGACCCAAGAATCAACACCTAACATACCTTAGTTCTTGATTTTATGAAGATAGACGAAGGAATTTTCTAGAATTTTGATCCTTAATTAAAAAGCCTAACTTTTTATTGAGAGAAATTGTAATAAACCACTATGTTTTGGGTTTAATAAGGCTGAATATTGTGTTTATGGGTTTATATAGGGGTAGGAAATTGACCATTTTCCCTTGAAAGAACGGAGGTGGCACCCTGCGTAGCCTGGGGGACTACCCTGGGCGGCATGAACTTAACACCATTAGCTACTGGTTTGGTATACAAAACATGACCTTAAGCTCGTCTAAAAATTCTAAAACTCACCTGAGATGTACTATTGACTTGCCGCATCATGTATCAATAAAAAAATTAAGAATCAGAGGTCGGAAAGGTCGTAAAATAAATCATCAATGTTTGAAGGCTTATGAAATGAAAAGAATTCTAACACTTAGTCAAATTCTCCAAGTGTGAAGCTTCTCTTAGCATTCTTTAAAGATCTCTATCGACAAAGAAAATTTGCGGGATATTACAATATCTCCCCTTTGGAAACATTTGTCCTCGAATGATACTAATTAAGCTGAGATTACTGATAGACAGAACTTACTTGGGGGACGTGAAAATCTGAAACATGACTACCTAACTAGAACTACTGATATACTGAAATTTTATACTGGACATGCATATCTAATGCATGACTATTTGACATCATTCTTATACTAAGTATACATATCTGATGCATGGAATACATGACTGAGTTGATTCTCATGAAAGTATGACTGAAATAAGCAATGATAATTGGTACTTACTTTGTAAGGAACATCTGAAAATGTAACTAAATGTGTTCAAGGACATGAAAGCATCGGGGAAGTATAAGGTATCTTCCACTTGGGACACTATGTTCCTCTAAGAATGCTTACTTTAATAAGATACCAGGAAAACCAAGGCGATGCAAAAGGCACCTACAAACTTGATCATAACTAAACGTCAGGAGTCTGAAACTAATGCATAATTCATGAACTAAACTGAACTTGCAACTACAAGGACTTTCTAATTTGGAATAGTCATATTCCAAAGATTTCTAACAGTATGACTAGATGGAATGATAGAAAACAAACCATATGAATCTGACTGCCTAACTGCTAAATGTCATGACTCAAACTAGGGTTTGGCTGTGACGGATATCTCAAACCATGAAGGCCCGAAAAGCCCTTCTCTATCTGGTAATCATGCACAACATTCATATAATAAAAGAAGATGTGGAAACATGATGTGTTATGGACACATGGTTAATTCTGAATTTATCATAAGTATGGAAACTGTAAATCAACTATATCTAAATAACATCAGACTCAATCTGGAAAATCTCTACTAAATAGAAATCTTACAACTGTCTGAAACTGGGACAAGGCCCCCAATAGACCAAAACCATATCTAATAATAGTTGTCTGAAAGTAAGCAGGACTTATGGAATAAACAAGGCTCACCAACTGGGCACTGTAACTCTGTCTGATTAAATCTATTACTTTTCTGGACTCCTAGATAAAGCCTCAGAACCTGGAGGGAGTAGGGAGTTTAATACAGATGTACTGGTACGTAAAGTAAACAAAAATAAAACTTTTATATAAGTGAAACAGTAGAGGGAAATTTTTTAAAACATCATGCATAAATAGTTCTCAAAACAAATGGGGACTTTCTGAAAATCATAAGTCATTCTTGTCAATGCATTGTCTATTCTTTGAATTACTTCTAAGTTAGGTGGTATGTCCCTACAATTCTAAAATCCCACGGGCTGTATAAAATCCGCCATTGACTCAGCGGGGAAGCCCCCAACCCGAGTGTGTCGTAAGTTTTGGAGTTTCTATTTCTGAATAGCCACATGACACTAGGCAAGCGTAATATAATACACCCAGATCGACAAATCACAGTTTCAGGCAATGAGTTGTCTGAACTCATGCCGTCGCTTTATGCCTAGTTTTAACAACTTCTAAACATACATCATTCTATATCTTAAAATCTGAAAGTCTGATTTCAGGCATGCATTTTAATCTGTTCTGAATTATCATGTCATAATCTGAATTGCCATCATCACACCAAGACATGCAAGTCCTATTTCTGAGCCAGAATATACTAAGTATGATCTTTCATTAAAACATAGTTCAGACCACCCAAACATGCAAATAGTACAAGAAATTTTATGTTCTGAAGCATAAATCAAAACTATGCAAAAATCCTCTAAACATATGGTGGTTAGGTGTTTTTGGCAAAATCATGCACTCTTTCCTTATATAAATATTTTCAACATATATAAAAAATACTACCCTCTCTTTTGAAATCCAAATCTTTATCCAATCATAACACAATTCAAGGTATTTTAAACCATAATTATCAAGTATGCATTCAAAACATCTACAACATATGATAAATGTAGGAAAATCATAACAAGAGAGGGATTTTACATAAGTCATGCTCTAAATTAAATCATCAACCTTAAAACACAAGCATACATATATATACAATTACAAATCAATGTGGGGTAAGATCAAAAGACCAAAAAAATATCATCAAGATTTCTAAAACATGAATGTATTCATAAATCTGAAAACCCCTCTCTTAAAATCATGATTTCTATGCCCATGAGATTTTAGGAAAATCCTGTGTACCTCTATTTTGAAGAATAATGAATGATTCTTGAAGCTTACGGATTATGAATTCCAAATCTCTAATTATCTTCAAAACTCACGGGTTGAATCTTGAGTTACAAGGATTTTTAGTTTGAAACCCTAATGGAGTTTCTTGAGAGATTTTGATGAAAATAATCTTACTTTGGTATTCTTAGGATTAAATCTAGTTTCAAAGATGATAAGGGGCTGGAGAAGCACCATTTTATCTTTAATGAGATGGAGTAAAAATATAACTGGTTCCCGATTTCATGGGCCACTGTGATGCGCCACTATAACGGTGGCTCACTGAAAATTAGAGACTGCAAAATTGGGATCCTCTGCGATGCGCCACTATCACGACGTTCTACTGGAATTTGACAATTTTTAATTAAACCATCTCTGCGATGCGCTAAACACCAAAATGATGATGTTTTATGACTAGCACATAAAATAGCCATAACTTCTTCACTGAGTGTCTCTTTTGGATGAATCTTATATCGACCGAAAGCTTATTCTGTCATCTATAGAATGAAAAGATGAAATCTACAGAATTCGACAGGAAAATAAGTGTAAATAAATCTAGAAGCCAAAGCTTGACACTTTAGGAACAAAATTTATCTAGGAAAAGTTTGGGGGCATTACAATATCCCCCATCGGGAACATTCGTCCCCGAATGTTGACGCGGGACACAAACAAGCCTAATTTCAAGAATATTAAGGCATAGATAGAATAAGGCAAGGATTGTACCTTCCATTTCATCATTCATTGGATTAAGTAGGTTTGGGTATCTAGCTCTCATGTCAACTTCTGATTCCCAAGTTTCTTCCCACAACACTTTAACTAAGTTTATCTCTTTGTTTCTCAATATTCTAACTTCATAGGAAAGGGAGTCTGTCACTTTGATTTCTTAGGTAGGCAATACTAAAGAATGGTTTCCAATACACTTCTTCAACATAGATATATAAAATACCCGATGAACAAAACCCAAACTAGCTGGAAATTCTAACTCATACGCAACTCTACTATCCTTCTCACTATTTGATATGTTCCTATATAGCGAGGACTTAGCTTACCTTTCTTCCCAAATCGCATGACTTCCTTCATAGGAGAAACCTTGATAAACACCCAATCTCTAACCTCAAACTCTAGATCTCTTCTCCTAACATCGGCATAGGATTTTTGAAGACTCTGAGCTGTCTTAAGTCATTGTCTAATGACTTTCACATTCTCTATTGCCTGATGAACAAGATTAGGCTCAAATATCTTCATCTCACCTACTTCATACCATCTTATTGGAGACCTACATCTTCTCTGATACAATTTCTCAAATGGTGCAATCTTAATAGTGGAATGGAAACTGTTATTATATACAAACTCTATCAATGGCAAATGCTCTTCCCAACTACCTTTAAAATCAATCATGCAGGCCCTCAACATATCCTCAAGGGTCTGGATGGTGCACTCAGCTTTACCTTCTTTCTAAGGGTGGAAAGTCATGCTCAAATTTACTTGGGAACCTAAACCCTTATGAAACGATCTCCAAAACTGTGAAGAAAATTCTATACCTCGGTCAGATATGATGGAAACAGGTGCCCCATGCAAATGAACTATTTCTACAATGAAAACCTTGGCATAATCCTCTCCCAAATAATTACTCCTGATAGGTAGAAAGTGAGCTGACTTGGTCAGCCTATCTATAATAACCCAAATGGAATCATACTGGTTTCGGGACCTCGAAAGTCCTATAATAAAGTCCATATTAATCATATCTTATTTCCATAAGGGCAAGGCTATCTCTTGGGAAGAACCACATGGCTTCATATGTTCCACTTTAGCTTGCTGACAATTCAAACACTTGGCAACATAGTTAGCCATATCATGCTTTATATTAGTCCACCAATACATAGATTTCAGATCATGGTACATCTTAGTAGAGCCAGGGTGAACAACATATCTCAAAGTGTGAGCTTCGTCAAGGATTCTCTTCTGCAAACCATCAACATCTTGCACACATAACCTACCCTGGTATCTCAAAATACCATCACCACTAATTTCAAAGGACATCACCTTTTGTTGACCCACATCTTTCTTGATCTGCATCAAGATGGGATCTTCAACCTGCTTCTTCTTAAATTCTATACAAAGGGAAGATGTAGCTATCTCATGGACAATTATTCCCCCATCTTTGAAATCCAAAAGTCACACTCCTAGATTTGTAAATCAGTGAATATCCTTCACCACCTCCCTTTTCTTTTCCCTACATGAGAAAGGCTACCCATTGACAACCTACTAAGGGCATCGGCTACCATATTTCCCTTTCCTGGATAATTGTGCGGTCTCATGTCATAATCTTTAAGCAATTCCATCCAACGCCTCTACCTGAGATTCAATTTTTTTAGTGAGAAAACATATTGTAAATTCTTGTGGTCGGTGAAAATATCAATGTGTACCCCATACAAATAGTGCCGCCAGATCTTAAGTGCAAAAACTACAGCCGTTGACTCTAAGTCATTAGTAGGGTAGTTCCGCTCATGTACCTTCAACTGCCTAGATTATGAGCCACTACCTTACCGTGTTGGATAAGAACACACCCATGTCCTACTCGGGATGCATCATAGTATACAAAAAAACCTTATGTATCCTCCGAAAGAGTCAAAATAGGATCAGTAGTTAACTTGTCTTTTAACTTCCCAAAACTATTCTCACAAGATTCAGACTACAAAAAATTTACCTTTTTCTTAGTCAACTTAGTAAGTGGTGCCACTATGGAAGAAAAACTCTCTACGAACCTTCTATAATAACCCACCAAACCCAAGAAGCTCCGAATGTTAATTGTAGTCATAGGTTTGGGCCATTTCCTCACAACCTTATCCATTTGGGGATAAACCTTTATCCCCTCACTAGACGCAATATGCCCCAAGAAAGCAATAGTATTTAACCAAAATTCACACTTGGAGAACTTTGCATACAACCTATGATTTTTGAGACTCTGGAGTATAATTTAGAGGTGATTGGTATGGTCCTCGTCACTTTTGGAATAAATCAATATATCATCAGTGAACACTATGACAAACAAGTCTAGAAACTGATGAGAGACCCCATTCATTAGGTCCATGAAAGTTGCAGGAGCATTTTTCAACCCAAAGGAAATGACTAAGAATTCATAATAACCATATATCTGGTTTGGAAAGCTGTTTTTGGAATGTCTGACTACCTAACTTTCAACTAATGATATCCCGAACGAATGTCTATCAGCCTGAAGTGGATCAAAGAGGTCATCAATCCTAGGAAGAGGATATTTATTCTTAACAATGACCTTATTTAGCAGATGGGAATCTATGCACATACACAGGGAACCATCTTTTTTTCATACAAAGAGTACAGGTGCACCCCAGGGTAAAACACTAGGTCTGACAAAACTTTTATCTAGGAGATATACTAGCTATTCTTTCAACTCTTTTATCTCTACAGGATCCATTCTATATGGTGAAATACAAATAGGATTGGTATCTAGCAACACATCAATGAAAAAATCTATCTCCCTATCAGGCAGTATTCCTGGGAGACCATATGGAAAGACTTCTGAGAATTCATTTACTACAGGGACAGACTGAAGAGGAAGACTTTCGGCATTAGAATCTTTAACCTAAATAAGATAATACAACAAACCCTTAGAAATAAGTTTATGGGCTCTGAAGTAAGATATGAAGTGCCCTTTAGGTGCTAAAGAGTGCCCTTCCCACTCTATTACTGGAATATTCGGAAAAGTAAAGGTAACCTTTTGAGTTCTACAATCTTGTGTGTCATAACACCAATACATCCAGTCCATCCCTAGGATAGCATCAAAAGCAACCATATCAAGTTCTATGAGGTCTGCCACAGTATTCCTACTAAGAATAGACATAACATAATTTTTATACACCCTCCTAGCCACCACTAACATAATTTTTATACACCCTCCTAGCAACAACTAAATCACCCACCAGAGTGGAAATAAAGAAAGGTTCAATAATAATATCGAGCTTAAACCAAAAACCAACAGCCACATACGGGGTCACATAAGATAAGGTAGGGATATATATTACGGGAAAAGATTTGTAATGTACCGGTGACAACATCTAGTGAGACTTTAGCCTCCTGGTGGTTGGTCAAAGCATGTAACTAGTTGTGACCACTCCCAGCAGCTGATGTGGCACCCTTGTAAGGCAGTGGTGGTATGGAGGAATTTTTCTGAGATTTTGTCCCACCAACATTCTTCCTAGCAGATGGGCAATCCCTCTGAAAATGACCCATCTGACCATAAGAATAACACACAAATACACCTAGATGACACCTTCCCAGATGATGCCTACCACAAGGAAGGTACTGTTGAGCCACATTGCCCTATGACTGGGTATCTTGAGCCTTGGGTCCACGACTATTATAAAAACTTTGAGATCTTCTATCAACAGGGAGTCTGGGCACTGAAGCACTGGCTACTGACTATGAATTACTCCAAACCTTCTTCTTTTGCAATTTGCTGCCCCAATTACAACTCTTTGGCTGACTGTGGTTCTGATCTGCCGTTCTAGCTCTCTTTGCTTGCCTGTCCTTATCTCTAAATTTGGCAATTATCTTTTTATTCTCTTCTATCTACTGTATGTAGACTGACAGCCCAGCAAATTCCATATCCCTATTTAGCATGGCCCCTTGGAATTCAAGAGATATATCATCGGGAAGGTCGAATGCAAACATCCTTATCCGGGATCTCCTATTACTTGTTATTTCTGGAACATAATGAGCTAATTGGTTAAACTTGAGAGTGTACTCATGGACACTCATGTTCCCCTATTTAAGATTCATAAATTCCTCTTCCTTAGCCTCCCTCAACTCTTTAATTATCTTCAAAAACTCACGGTTGAATCTTAAGTTACGAGGATTTTTAGTTTGAAACCCTACTGGAGTTTCTTGAGAGATTTTGATGAAAATAATCTTACTTTGGTGTTCTCAGGATTAAATCCAATTTTAGAGATGATAAAGGGCTGGATAAGTACAATTTTACCCTTAATGAGATGGAGTAAAATTATAATTGGTGCTGGATTTTATGGGCCACTGTGATGCGCCACTATTACGATGGTTCTCTGGAAATTGACGACTGTGAAATTCGAATCCTCCATGACACGCCACTATCACGAGGTTCCATTGGAATTTTACAATTTCTAACTAAACCATATTAGCGATGCGCTAAACACCAAAATGATGATGTTTCATGACTAGCACATAAAATAGCCATAACTTATTCAACGAGTGTCCATTTTGGACCAATCTTATATCGACAGAAAGCTTTTTCAGTCATCTATGTAATGAAAATTTGAAATCAATAGAATTCCACTGGGAAATAAGTATAAATCATTATAGAAGCCAAAGCTTGACACTTTAAGGACAAAATTTAGCTATAAAAATTTTGGGGGCTTTACACTGAACTGATTTGCTAGGTTTACTAACTAACTCATGATGAAAACTTAGTCCAAAATGGGAGCAAGGGATATAGGAATGTATATCATAAATATGAAGGACTTATAACATACCCGAATCTATGTTATGGAAACTTCCCTGATCATGATGAGTCTGGAGTGCATTAAAACTATTCTGATGATGACCACTAGTGGTACTGGAAGTGGCTCCCAGTTTATTCAAATATTTACCCCTCTGATCCATAGTTCTACACTCCCACAACCTGTGGCCTAGCTTACCACAACTAAGATATACCTCGCTGCCTGCTTTATAAGAATATTGGTGATAGGTGCGATCGTTTCTCACACTACCTTAGGCCTTGGATCCTGGTGCCCCATCATGACTGCCATCCCTGAACTTTGGTACTGGTGCACTAGATGAGGATGGATTTGGGACTAAAAACTTCTAACTATGCTAAGAACGGTTACCACTCTATGATCCTGGCTGAGCAAAACTAAAACTACTGGTTCTGGCTTTCTAACTAACTCTTTTTCTTTCCTTAGCTTTCTCTGCCTCAGTCTGCTAAGTGTGCATCATCAACCTAAAAAGATCCATATCTCTATTGATTATAGCAATCCTACACTTATTAACCACCAACCTAGACACACCGGTGACAAACTTACTCATGCTAGATCTAGGGTCAGCCATCTGCTCAGGGATATACTTAGACAACTGGTTGAACTTGAGGAAATACTCCTTCACTATCTTGGATCCTTGTCTTAAGTTCATGAATTCTTATACCTTAGATTTCCTCATCTCAAGTGGGAAAAACTTATCTAGGAACGCATCCTGAAATATCTGCCAAGTCATGGGAGTTGCATCCTCCCCTTTACTCTTTTTCCACATCACTACCCAATCATGACCAATATCCATAACCTATAGGATGCCCACTCTACACTCTTCTCATAAGACACATGCTTAATTTAGGTGATCTCCTTCACCTCCTCGAGATAATATTATGGGTCCTCACCTACTATTAACTCGATGAATTTTGGTGGGTTTATTCTCATAAAATTATTTATCCTAGCTGTGGCTGAATCCCTATCTTGCTGAGGTAGGGCTGCAGCCTAATGGTTACCCTGAACATTAGTTGTCATAGCTTGGGCTAGTGCCTCAAAAGTTGCCCAAAACTCCGTATATGATACATTCTCATTCGAGGGATCAATGGGCTGAGGTGGCTGGTTATCATTTCTACGAGCATTAGCTCTATTAGGAGGCATATTCTGTAATTAAACTAAAGAAATAGATTAGGCTGAGTGTTTAACTTAAGCTTATGCTCACTCTCACGACATTAATACTGAAATAAGGGAAAGTATTCCTAAAACATCTCATAACCTCCTGTACATAAATATAGCATACAACACACCCATGCACAATACTCTACTAGATGTGGCTTTCAGACTTTCTACGACACTATTGAACCTGGCTTTGATACCAAGTTTGTAACGCCCCAAGTTTGGTACCCCAGATGGTACATAGTGCTTATGAGCCTGAATGACCACAAGCTAACCCTTTTCTGGTACCTATAACTGAGCGCTGCATAATATACTGTAAAAATACAAAAAACTTGCCACAAAGTTAATTATCTAAAATACAACTAAAAACTGAATACAAACACAACTATCTGAACATCTAGTCTGAAAAGCCTCTAATTTTTCCAAATTATGGAGTTGATGGGATAATCCCCCAACTAACTACGTCTACTGAAATACTAAATCTAATGTAATACTGAAATAAGAGAATATTCTTGGATGATCAGGACTCACTGCTAAGTCTACTACTGCTAACTGAATCTTTACTGCTAAGGATGCTCGGAAGCTTTTGTTTTTGAACCTATGGTATAAAATACCATAGCACAAGAGAAAGGTATGTGTCAGTGTGTGAGCATATACTTGTATGCTAGATGAGGTAAGGCTAAATAAAAGGGCTCATATGCATGAACTAAAACTGACTGAATAACATGAGTATACTAAAACATGAAGACGAACATGAACACATAAACTATAGCAAAAATAGTAATAACATGGAATACTGAGTTCAAATGACTGGATTAATGATAATTGGGTTTACTGATGACTACTATCTAAATTTACTGATACTGAATTCTGAATACTGATTCACTGATATCTGATTTTAGTAATAATGGATACTGAATAACTGAGTCTATTGATATTGATATCTGAATTTTTTGAAACTTTTTGACTATATCTGAGATCAGTTCTATCTAGCCAGTGATCTCTGAGTTCTATGAAACTATCTAAGTTCCTTACTATGCTAAGTGACTGCATGTGAGAGTCCTAAATCTATATAACTGAACTGAGTTCTATCACTGAGATTGAATCTGAAATTGAGACTGTGGGAAGTAGTTATCTAACCGACATGTCCCAATTCTGAACTAGTGGGGTCCAACCTGTAACCCCAGCTGGAAGGGTGTCAGTACAGTGCCATAGGTAAAGACAACTACTATAGAGTCAGCCCTAATCTAGCGAGTGACTCCTAAGACCAGTCCTGTACTAACGGGTGATCCCTGTGTATGTCAGTCCTATCTAATGGGTTACATCCCATGCCTACGCTGGCTATGTATTTCTTAAACTTAAGGATTGCTCCTAGGGATCTCATTCCTATATAGCGGGTGAGCCCCCATCCCTAGGATCTCTAAGTACTGAATCCTACTCCCAACTGAAAGACACTGAATTGATTATCAGACTAAACTAATACTGACTATACTACTAAGGTTAGTGAGTTCTGTTGACTAATGGAATACTACTGAATTCTATCTTCTGACTGAATACTATTGAGTTCTAAACCAAATACTTGAATGATATTGAAGTCTGAACCACATACTGAACAGGAATAGCCTGATACTAAGATTTTTGAGTCTTTCTAAGTTTTGTAACTGACTGAGTCCAACTGATCATGGAATAACTAATATTATTGTAAAAACTATCTCGGCTCTAGGCACACAGCTAAATTATCGTGTACAAGTACCCTTGAACTCGATATCATATAAATAATAAGACATAACACTTCTTGAGTAGCATACAATAGTCTATCATTCACCGTACAATCAATAAGGCATCTTTTCAAGCACTTGAAAATCATAAACATGTACATGCATAGGAATGCAAAGTAATATCTCATAATTCATCCAATAAGGAATGCATATTAATAGGAATACATGCAATATAGCATAATTTATTCATTAAGTCCTCTCAACAAACACTAGGTATGCATTAATTAATACATAACTGGGGATTTTATACTAGCATTAACTAATACATAACTGGGGATTTCATACTAACATGATATAATGACCCTATTTTCTTCACATAAGTATTTTATCGAACATATAGGGAGTATGCTTTGGTTATACAACAAATTCTACACCTAATTATCATGGATACATAAATGAACATGCAACTTTAAGGGGTTTTGTTATAAGTATCATATAAATATCACATACTAGAATCAAAGCTTGGGACTTTGTAATCATAACATGAATTAAAACTCAACAACAACAAGAACTTCAATTTCAATTCACATAAATCATAAAAAACTCAGATATATATAATCTTTGAATTTAAAAAAGTATTCTGGAACTTCTTGGGTGGAAGGGACCCAAGAATCAACACCTAATATACCTTAGTTCTTGATTTTACAAAGATTGACAAATGAATTTCGTTGAATTTGGATCCTCGATTGAAAACCCAAACTTGGTTCTTGAGAGAAATTGGGATAAACCACTATGTTTTGGGTGTAATAAGGCTGAATCTGATGTTTATATAGGGGTAGGAAATTGATTATTTTTCCCTTGAAAGCGCGGAGGTGGAATGCTGAAATTTTTATGCCAGATAAGTACCGAGGGCGGTGCCCTACCTAGCCCGGGGGATTATCCTGGGCGGCACCCTGCCTACCCTGGGGGCTACCCTGGGCAGCGCGGGCTTAGTGATTTTAGCTACTGATTTAGCATACCAAACATGATCTTAAGCTAGTCTAAAAATTCTGAAACTCACCCGAGATGTACTATTGACTTGACTTATCGCGTATCAACAAAAAAAATAAGAAAGAGAGGTCGGGAAGGTCATGAAATAAATCATCAAAGTTCGAAGGCATATGAAATGAAAATCAGTCCAACACTTAGTCAAAGTCTCCTAGGGTGAAGCTTCTCTTAGCATGCTTTAAAGATCTTTAACGACTAACAAAATTTGTAGGATATTACAATATCTCCTCCTTGGGAACATTTATCCTCGAATGAGACTAACTAAGCTGAGATTACTGATAGACAGAACTTACTTGTGGGACATGAAAATCTGAAACATGACTACATAAGTGGAACTACTAATATTCTGAAATTTTATACTGGACATGTATATCTAATGCATGACTATTTGACATAATTTTTATATTGAGCATACATATCTGATGCATGGAATACAGGACTGAGTTGGTTCTTATGAAAGCATGACTAAAATATGCAATGATAACTGGTTCTTACTTTTTAAGTAACATCTGAACATGCAACTGAATGGGTTCAAGTACATGAAAGCATTTGGGAAGTATAAGGTATCTCCTCCTTGGCACACTATGTTCCTCTAAGAATTCTTACTTTACTGAGATACTAGGAAAACCAAGGCGATGCACAAGGAACCTACGAACTGGATCATAACTGAACCTCAGGAATCCTAAACTAATGCATAATTCATGAACAAAACTGAACTTTCAACTACAAGAACTTTCTAACTTGGAATAGTCACATTCCTGAGATTTCAGATAGTACCACTAGATGGAAAGATAGAAAACAAACCATACAAATCTAACTGCCTGACTGCTAAATATCACAACCAAAAATAGGGTCTGGCAGTGACGGACATCCCAAACCATGAAGGCCTGGAACGCCCTTCTCTATCTGGTAATTATGCACAACATTCATATAATAAAAGAAGATATGGAAACATAATCTTCTGTGGAAACATGGTCAATTTTGAATTCATCGTAAGTATAAAAACTGTAAATCAACTATATCTAAATAACATCAGACTCAATCTGCGAAATCTCTACTACATGAAAATTTGACAACTGCTTAAAACTGGGACAAGGCCCCCAATAGACCATAACCATATCTAATAATAGTTTTCTAAAGGTAAATAGGCCTTATGGAATAAACAAGGCTCACCAACTGGGCACTGGAGCTCTGTCTGATAAAATCTATTACTTTTTTGGACCCCTAGACATAGCATTAGAACTTGGAGGGAGTATGGGGGTCAATACAGATGTACTGGTACGTAAAGTAAACAAAAATAAAACTTTTATATAAGTGAAATAGTGGAGATAAATTTGTAAAAACATCATGCATAAATAGTTCTCAAAACAAATATGCACTTTCTAAAAATCATAAGTCATTCTTGTCAAGGCGTTGTATGTTCTTACTATTACTTCTGAGTTAGGTGGTACGCCCCAACAATTCTAAAATCCCATGGGCTATATGGAATTCGCCTTTGACTCGGCGGGGAAGCCCCCAACCCGAGTGTTCCGTAAGGGTTGGAGTTTCTATTTCTGAAATACCACATGGAACTAGGCCAGCGTAATATAATATACCCGGATCGACATATCACGGTTTTAGGCAATGAGTTGTCTGAACTCATGCCTCCTTCGGGGAACCAGCTGACGTCTCTTTATGCCCAGTTTTAACCACTTCTAAACATACATCATTCTAAAGCTTAAAAACTGGAAGTCTGATTTCAAGCATGCATTCTATTCTGTTCTGAATTATCATGGCATAATCTGAATTGTTGTCGTCACACTAAGACTTGAAAGTCCTATTTCTGAGCCATATTATAATAAGCATGATCTTTCATTAAAACATAGTTCAGACCACCCAAACATGCAAATAATACAAGATATTTCATGTTCTGAAGCATAAATTAAAACTATGCAAAAATCCTTTAAACATATGGTGGTCATGTGTTTTTGGACAAATCATGCACTCTTTCTTTATATGAATATTTTCAAAATTTATTAACATAACTACCCTCTTTTTTGACATCCAAATCTTAATATAATACTAACACAATTAAAGGCATTTTTAACCATGATTTTCAAGGATGCATTCAAAACATCTACAGCATATGATAAGTAAAGAAAAATAAAACCAGGAGAGGGATTTTACATAAGTCATGCTCTGAATTAAATCATCAACCTTAAAACACAAGCATACATATATATACAATTTCTATTCAATGTGGGGGAAGGTCACAAGAAAAAAACAATACCGTCGAGATTTCTAAAACATGAGTGTATTCATAAATCTTAAAACTCCTTTCCTAAAATCATGATTTCTATGCCCATGAGATTTTAGGAAAACCCCGCGTACCTCTATTTCGAAGAATAATGAATTATTCTTGAAGCTTACGAATTACAGATTCCAAATCTCTAATTATCTTCAAAAACTCACGGTTGAATCTTGACTTACGAGGACTTTTAGTTTGAAACCCTAATGGAGTTTCTTGAGAGATTTTGATGGAAATAATCTTACTTTGGTGTTTTTAGGACTAAATCCAGTTTTAGAGAAGATAAGGGGTTGGAGAAGCACCATTTTACCCTTAATGAGATGGAGTAAAAATATAACTGGTGCCCAATTTTATAGGCCACCGCAACGCACCACTATCACGATGGCTCACTTGAAATGGATGACTGGGAAATTGGGATCCTCCGAGACATGCCACTTTTGCGAGGTTCCGCTGGAATTTTACAATTTCTAATTAAACCACTTCCGTGATGCGCTAAACACCAAAATGATGATGCTTTTCGACTAGCACATAAAATAGCAATCACTTCTTCACTGAGTGTCCATTTTGAATGAATCTTATATCGACCAAAAGTTTATTCAGTCATCTACAACATAAAAAGTTGAAATCTATGGAATTAAATAAGAAAATAAGTGTAAATCATTCTAGAATCCAAAGCTTGACTCTTTAGGAACAAAATTTAGCTAGGAAATGTTTGGGGGCGTTACAATATCCCCCCTTGGGAACATTCGTCCCCGAATATTGACGCGGGACATAGACAAGCCTAATTTCAAGCATATTAAGGCATAGATAGAATAAGGCAGGGATTGTACCTTCCATTTCTTCATTCATTGGATCAAGAAGGTTTTGGTATCTGGCTCGCATGTCAACTTTTGATTCCCAAGTTGCTTCTTCAATTTTCTAGTTTCTCCACAACACTTTAACTAAGGCTATCTCTTTGTTTCTCAATATTCTAACTTGGCGATCCAAAATTTCTATAGGCTCTTCTTCATAGGACAAGGAGTCTGTCACTTTGATTTCTTCGGTAGGCAATACTAAAGAATGGTCTCCAAAACACTTCTTCAACATATATATATGAAATACCCGATGAATAGAACCCAAACTAGATGACAATACTAACTCATACACAAATCCCCTATCCTTCTCACTATTTTATATGGTCCTATATAGTGAGGACTCATCTTACCTTTGTTCTCAACTCGCATGACTCCCTTAATGGGAGAAACCTTGAGAAACACCCAATCTCTAATCTCAAACTCTAGATCTTTTCTCCTAACATCGGCATAGGATTTTTGACCACTCATAGCTGTCTTAAGTCATTCTCTAATGACTTTCACGTCCACCATTTCCTGATGAACAAGATCAGGCCTAAATATCTGTATCTCACCTACTTCATACCATTCTATTGAAGACCTATAGCTTCCCCCATAAAATTTATCAAATATGCCATCTTAATACTGGAATGGAAACTGTTATTTTATACGAACTCTATAAATGGAAAGTGCTCTACCTAACTACCTTTGAAATCAAGCACGCAGGCCCTCAACATATCTTCAAGGCTCTGGATGGTGCACTCAGCTTTACCATCTGTCTGAGGGTGGAAAGTCGTTCTCATATTCACTTGGGTACCTAAAACCTTATGAAAATTTTCCAAAACTGTAAAGAAAGTTGTGTACCTCAATTAGATATGATGGACATAGGAGCCCCATGCAAATGAACTATTTCTACAATGAAAAGCTTGGCATAATCCTCTCCCAAATAATTACTCCTGATAGGTAAAAGTGAGCTGACATTTGCGTTTCCCGGATGATAGTGTAGTCTCATGTCATAATCTTTTAGTACTTCCATCTAGCGCCTCTACCTGATATTCAATACTTTCTACGAGAAAACATATTGTGAACTCTTGTGGTCGGTAAAAATAACAATATATACCGCATACAAATATTGTCGCCAGATCTTTAGTACAAAAACAATATTCGCTAACTCTAAGTCATGAGTAGAGTAGTTCCGCTTATGCATCTTCAACTGCCTAGATGTATAAGCCACTACTTTATCGTACAGCATAAGAACACACCCAAGACCTACTCGGGATGCATCACAGTATACAATAAAACCTTTTGTACCCTCCGGAAGAGTTAAAATAGGAGCAATAGTTAACTTGTCTTTTAACTTCTCAAAACTATTCTCACAATAGTCAGACCACAAAAACTTTACCTTTTTCTGAGTCAACTTAGTAAGTGGTGCCGCTATGGAAGAAAAACTCTCTACGAACCTTCTGTAATAACCCACCACACCCAAGAAGCTCCAAATGTTGATTGGAGTCATGAGTCTGGGCCATTTTCTCACTACCTCAACCTTTTAGGGATAAACCTTTATCCCCTCACTAGACACAATATGCCCCAAGAAAGCAATAGTATTTAACCAGAATTCACACTTGGAGAACTTTGCATGCAACCTATGATTTTTTAGAGTCTGGAGGATAATTTGGAGGTGATTGGTATGGTCCTCGTCACTTTTGCAATAAATCAAGCTATCAACAATGAACACTATGACAAACAAGTCTAGAAACTGATGAAAGACCCTATTCATTAGGTCCATGAAAGATGAAGGAGCATTTATCAACCCAAAGGACATGACTAAGAATTCATAATAACCATATCTGGTTCGGAAAGCTATTTTAGGACTGTCTGACTCCCTAACTTTCAACTGATGATATCTCGAAAGAAGGTCTATTTTAGAAAAACAATTAATGCCTTGAAGTTGATCAAAGAGGTCATCAATCCTAAGAAGAGGATATTTATTCTTAACAATGACCTTATTCAGCTGACGGTAATCTATACATATACGTAAGGAACCATCTTTCTTTCACACAAAGAGTATAGGTGCACCCCAAGGCGAAACACTAGGTCTGATAAATCCTTTATCTAGGAGATCTACTAGCTGTTCTTTCAACTATTTTAGCTCTACAGGAGCCAATCTATATGGAAGAATAGAAATAGAATGGGTATCTGGCAACACATCAATGCCAAAAATCTATCTCCCTATCAGGCGGTATTGCTGGGAGACCATCTGGAAAGAATTTTGAGAATTCAATTACTATAGGGGCAAACTGATGAGGAAGACTTTCGGTATTAGAATCTTTAACCTGGATAAGATGATACAACAAACCCTTGGAAATAAGTTTACGAGCTCTAAGGTAAGATATAAAGTTCCCTCTAGGTGCTAAAGAGTGCCCTTCCCACTTTATTGCTGGATCATTTAGAAAAGAAAAAGTAACCTTTCGATTTCTACAATCTTATATGGCATAACGCCGATAGAGCCAGTCCATCCATAAGATAGCATCAAAAGAAACCATATCAAGTTCTATGAGGTCTGCCACAGTATCCCTGCAAAGAATAGACAACACAATTTTTATACACCTTCCTAGCCACAACCAAATCACCCACCGGAGTGGACATAGAGAAAGGTTCAACAATTGTGTCGGGCTTAAACCCAAAACAAATAGCCATATACGGGGTCACATAATATAAGGTAGACATATATATTATAGGAAAAGATTCGTAACTTACCGGTGACAACATCTGGTGAGACTTTCACCTCCTGGCAGTTGGTCCAAGCATATAACTGGTTGTTACCACTCCTGGCAGCTTATGTGGCACCCTTCTGTGGTGGTGGTAGTGCTGAGGAGTTTTCTTAAGATTTTGTCCCACCTATATTCGTTTTAGCAAATGGATAATCCCTATGAAAGTGACCCGTCTGACCACAAGAATAAACACAAATGCGCTTGGCTGACACCTTCCCGGATGATGCATACCACAAGTCTTGTACCATGGATAAAGGAGGTACTACTGAGCCACACTGCCCTATGACTGGGTATCCTGAGCCCTGGGTCCGCAACTATTCTAAAAACTCTGAGATCTTCTATCAATGGGGGGTCAGGGCATTGGGCCGTTGGCTACAGACTATGCATTACTCCAAAACTTCTTTTTTTGCAATTTACTGGCCCAGTTACCGCTCTATGGCTGACTATGGTTCTGATCCACTATTCTGGCTCTCATTGCCTGCCTGTACTTCTATCTAGATTTGGCAATTTTCTTTTTATTCGCTTCTACCTACTGCATATGGACTGACAGCCTAGCAAAGTCCATATCCCTATTTAGTATCGCCCCTTGGCATTCAAGAGCTAGATAATCGGGAAGGCTGGATGCAAACATCCTCATCTGGGCTCTCATATTACTTTTCATTTCTGGAGCATAACAAGCTAGTTGGTTAAACTTTAGAGTGTACTCCTGGACACTTATTTTCCCCTGTTTAAGATACATAAATTCCTCTGCCTTGGCTTCCCTCAACTTTAGAGGAATGAACCGGTCAAGAAAAGATTCCACAAACTCGCCCCAAACTATGGGCTCAACACTCTCACCCTTCGCCTTATCCCACTCATTATACCATTTGTTCTCTATATCTTTAATAAGTTACGATGCTAACTCAACCCCTTCCACCTGATCCATATGAATTACTCTAAAAATCTTCTCCATTTTGTCCACGAACTTCTGTGGGTTATCTTCTACCTTAGAGCCCAAAAATTTGGGTGGGTTCATCCTCAAAAAATGGCCTATCCTAGTAGCCTCCGAAGTAACAGATTCATACCCAGTATCCGCTGACCTTTGAGTCTGTGAGGATACTAGTTGTGTAAGTATGTAAATGGATTGCCTGAATTCTACATTTGATATGTCCTTCTAAGAAGACTGAGGATAGTTAATATTTGTCCTTGGAGATCAAGGAAGACTGGTCAGGACTGGAGGTACTCCCAAAGTAGAAATATGTTATGGGGTGTACGCTCTATTTCGGATCCGCATCCCATGGGTAGGGAGGACTTCATCATCCTGAGTATCCTGGTTGTTGGAACGATGAGGAGGGATGATTATATTTTGAAATACGATAGATCATTTATTAGGGGATAATTCTATCTTAGACTCTAAAGCACAAACTATATCACAAAGAGAAGAAACATTCGTAAATAACCAGTAACCTCTTCCTTATAAGTCTAGCGTGCTACACACCCATAAAAAAGACTCTACCCGATATGATTTCGTAGATACCCTGGGACCATGAACCATGCTATGATACCAAGTTTGTCACCACCCTAACAAGGGCCTAGCCGTGACATATATCCCAAACCATGAAGGTCTGAAATTCCTTTCTCTATCTGCTAATCATGCACACCATTCATATAATAAAAGAAAATGAGGAAACCTAATCTTCTACGGAAACATGGTCAATTATGAATTCATCATAACTATGGAAACTGTAAATCAACTGTATCTAAATATCATCTGGCTCAATCTGCGAAATCTCTACTACATGAAAATCTGACAAGTGTCTGAAACTAGGACAAGGACCCTAGTAGAACAAAACCATATCTAATAATAGTTATCTGAAATTAAATAGGCCTCCTAGAATAAAAAGGCTCACCAGCTTGTCACTGCAACACTGTCTGATAAATTCTATTGCTTTTTTGGACCCCTAGATTGAGCCTTAGACCTTGGAGAGAGGAGGGGGTCAATACAGATGTACTGGTACTCAAAGTAATCCAAAATAAAACTTTTATGTAAGTGAAATAGTGGAGAGAAATTTGTTAAAACATCATGCATGAACAGTTCTCAAAATACATGGTCACTTTCGGAAAATCATAAGTCATTCTTGTCAATGCAATGTCTGTTCTTTGTATTACTTCTGAGTTATGTGGTATCCCCCTACAATTCAAAAATCCCACTGGCTGTATGGAATCCGCCATTGACTCGGCGGGGATCCCCCAACTCGTGTGTGCCACAAAGGTTAGAGTTTCTATTTCTGATACACCACACGACACTAGGCCAGCATAATATAATATACCCGGATCGGCAAATAACGATTTTGGGCAATGAGTTGTCTTAAATCATGCCTCCTTCGGGGAACCACCTAATGTCTCTTTATGCCCAATTTTAATCACTTTTAAACATACATCATTCTAAATCTTAAAATCTGAAATTCTAATTTCAAGCATGCATTCTATTCTGTTCTGAATTATCATGTCATAATCTGAATTGGTGTCGTCACACCAAGACTTGCAGGTCCTATTTCTGAGACATATTAAAATAATCATGATCTTTTATTAAAACATAGTTCAGACCACCCAAACATGCAACTAGTACAAGAGATTTCATATTCTGAAGCATAAATCAAAACTATGCAAAAATCCTTTAAACAAATGGTGGTCATGTGTTTTTGAAAAAATCATGCACTATTTCCTTGTATGAATATTTTCAAAATTTATCAACACAACTATCCTCTTTTTTGAAATCCAAATCTCAATCCAATCATAACACAATTCAAGACATTTTAAACCATGCTTTCCAAGGATGTATTTAAAACATCTATAGCATATGATAAGTAAAGGAAAATCAAAACAAGAGAGGGATTTTACATAATTCATGCTCCCAATTAAATCATCAACCTTTAAACACATGCATACATATATATACAATTTCTAATCAATGCGGGGGAAGGTCAAAAGGCCAAAACAATACCGTCAAGATTTTTAAAACATGAATGTATTCATAAATCTGAAAATCCTTTTCTTAAAATCATAATTTCTATGCCCATCAGATTTTAGGAAAACCCCGTGTACCTCTATTTTGAAGAATAATGAATTATTCTTGAATCTTATGGATTTGGGATTCCAAATATCTAATTATCTTCACAAAATCATGGTTGAATCTTGAGTTACGAGGATTTTTAGTTTGAAACCATAATGGAGTTTCTTGAGAGATTTTGATGAAAATAATCTTACTTTTTGGTTCTGAGGGTTAATCCAGTTTTAGAGATGATAATGGGTTGGATAAGTACCATTTTACCCTTATAGATATGGCTTAAAAATATAACTGGTGTGCAATTTTATAGGCCACCGCGATGCGCCACTATCACGGTGGCTCACTAGAAATTGATGACTGCGAAATTGGGATCCTCCGTGATGCGCCACTATCACGAGGTTCCACTGGAATTTGACAATTGCTATCTAAACCATCTCCGTATTGCGCTAAACACCAAAATGATGATATTTTATGACTAGCACATAAAATAGCCATAACTTGTTCACCGAGTGTCCATTTTGGATGAATCTTATATCGACGGAAAGCTTATTCAGTCATCTACATAATTAAAATTTGAAATATATGGAATTCCCTAGGGAAATAAGTGTAACTCATTCTAGTAGCCAAAGCTTGACACTTTAGGGACAAAATTTAGCTAGGAAAAGTTTAAGGGCATTACACTAAACTTATTTGTTAGCTTTACTAACTAACTCATGATGAAAACTTAGGCTCAAATGGGAGCATGGGATTTAGCAATGCATATCATGAAGATGAAGGGCTTATAACGTACCCGAATCTATATTAGGGAAACTTCCCTGATCATGAAGAGTCTGGAGTGCAAAAAATCTGTTCTGATGCTGACCACTAGTGGTACTGGAATTGGCTCGCATTTGATGTAAATCATTACCCCTTTGATCCATAGTTCTGTACTCCCACAACTTGTGACCTGGCTTACCACAACCAAAAGATACCTTGCTTCCTTCTCTATAAGCACCTCTATAATTCTTACCACATTCTTCACAAAGTGGATAGGTACGATCATTTCTTATCCTACCCAGGGTCTTGGAGCCTGGTGCCCTATCATGACTGCCATCCCTAAACTTTGGTACTGGTGCACTAGCTGAGGATGGAGCTGGAACTAAAAACTTCAAACTATGCTGAGAACGGTTACCACCCAATAAACCTGGCTGAGAAAAAACAAAAACTACCTGTTCTGGCTATTTTACTTACTCTCTTTCTTTCCTTAGCTTTCTATACCTCAATTTGTTGAGCATGAATCATAAACTAGAAAGATCCATATCTCTATTAAGCATAGCAGTCCTACACTCTTTAACCTCCAGCGCAGCCGCACCTATCACAAACTTACTCATGCTAGATCTAGGGTCAGCCATCTGCTCAGGGACATACTTAGATAACTGGTTGAACTTTAGGCAATACTCTTTCACTATCTTGGATCCTTACCTTTGGTTCATGAACTGTTCTACCACAGCTTACCTTATCTCAAGTAGGGAAAACTTATCTAAGAATGCATCCTAAAATAACTGCCAAGTAATGGGAGCTGCATCCTCCCCTCTACTCTTCTTCCACATCATTACCTAATCATGAGAAATATCCTTAAACCAATAGTATGCCAAATCTACCCTCTCCTCTTCAGATATATGAATAATTTTTGTGATCTTCTTCACCTCCTCAAGATAAAGTTATGGGTCCTCACCTACTATTACCCAAAGAATTCTGGCGGGTTTATTCTCATAAAATTTCTAATCCTAGCTGCCACTGAATCCCTATCTTATTGAGGTCGGGCTGCAGCCTGACGGATTCCCTTAACATTAGTTGTCACAGCTTGGGCTAACACCAAAAAAACTACCCAAAACTTTACATGTGACACCATCTCATTCAGAGGATCTACGGGCTGAGGTGGCTGGTTATCATTTCTACGAGCATTTTCTTTGCGAGGAGGTATACAGTTTAATTGAATGAAGGAAATTTATTATACTAAGAGTTTAACATGATCTCACACTTACGCGCACGACATGAATACTAAAACAAGGGAAATTGTTCCTAAAACATCTCATAGCCTCCTGTACATAAATGTGGCGTGCAACACACCCATGCATGAGACTCTGCTAGATGTGGCTTTCAGACTTCCTAGGATACTATTAAACCTAGATTTGATAGCAAGTTTGTAACTCCCCGAGTCTGGTACCCTGGATGTTACATGGTGCTTATGATCCAAAAAAACCACAAACTAACCCTTTTCTGGTGCCTGAAACTGAGAACTACATAATATACTGAAAAAATGCAGAAAAATTGCCATAAAGTTAAATATCTAAAATATAACTGAAAAATAAATACTAACACAACTTTTTGAACATCTTCTATTAAAAGCCTCTAAAATGTCTGAACTATGGAGTTGATGGGACAATCCCTCAACTAACTCCGTCTACTAAAATACTTAATCAAATACAATACTGATATAAGAGAATATCCTCAGATGATGAGGACTCACTACTATGTCTACTACTACTGATTGAATCTGAATTTCTAAGGATGCTTGGGAGCGCGTGTTTCTAAAAATATGGTATAAAACTCCATAGTGCAAGAGAAAAGTATACGCCAGTATATGAGAATGTACTGGTATGCTAGATGAGGTATAACTAAATGCTAGGAATAATATGCATAAACTTAAGCTGACTGAATAACATTAGTATACTAAATGATGAAAATATGCATAAATGCATAAACTATAGCTAAAATCATAGTAACACTAAATATTGAGTTCAAACAACTGGATTACTGATAACTGGGTTTACTGATAACTGCTATCTGAATTTGCTGATACTGAATTCTAAATATTGATTCACTGATATCTGATTTTAATAACTCAAGGATACTGAATAACTGAGTCTGCTGATATTGATATCTTAGTTTTCTGATAGTAATTGACTATATCTAAGATCAATCCTATCTAGTGGGAGATCTCTAAGTTCTACGGAAGTATCTAAGTTCCTTACTATGCTAAGTAACTATATCAGACAGTCTTGAATCTGTATAACTGAACTAAGTTCTATCACTGAGACTGAATCTGAAACTGAGACCGTGGGAGGTAGTTATCTAACCGACAGGCCCCAAATCTAAAATAGTAGAGTCCAACCTATCACCCCAGTTGGAAGTGTGTCAGTATCGTGCCACGGGTAAAGACAACTGCTATGGAGTCATTACTAATCTAGTTTGTTACTCCTTAGATCATTCCTGCAGTAATAGGTGATCCCTGAGTATGTCAGTCTAATCTAACAGGTGACATCTCATACCTACGCTGGCTACATAGTTCTAGAACTTAGGGATCAATCCTAGGAATCTCAATCCTATCTTACGAGTGAGTCCCTTTCACTAGGATCGCTCGGTACTGAATCCTACCTCCAACTAAAAGAAACTAAATTTATTCTTAGACTGAATTATTAGTGATTGTTCAGGTTAACTAAACTGTACTAAGGGTACTGATTTCCTTTGACTGATAGAATACTACTAAATTTTATCATCTGACTGAATACTACTGAGTTTTAAACTGAATACTTGAATGTTATTAAGGTCTGAACCACATACTGAATAGGAATAGACTGACACTAAGATTACCAAGTCTTTCTAAGTTCTGTAACTGACTAAGTCCTACTGATCATGGCACGACTGAGACTACCTTAAAAACTTACTAGGCTCTAGGCACATAGGTAAATTGTTGGGTACAAGTACGCCCAGGACTCTATAGCATGTAAATAATAAGACATGACAATTCATGAATAACATACAATAGTCAATTATTCACCATACGATCAATAAGGCATCTCTTCACGCACTTGAAAATTATAAACTTGTACATGTATAGGAATGCACACTAATATCTCATAATTCATCCAATAAGGAATTCACATGAATAGGAGTACATTAAACATAGAACAATTCATTCACTGAGTCCTTTCAACCAACACTAGGCATTCACTAACTTATACATAATTGGGGATTTTATTCTAACATGCTATAATGACTATTTTCTTTACATAAGAATTTTATCGAGCACATAGGGAGCATACTTTGGTTACACAACAAATTATAAACCTAATTATCATGAATACATAAATCAAAATTCAACTTGAAGGGGTTTTATCATGAGTATCTCATAAATATCACATACTAGGATCAAAACTTGGGAGTTTGTTATCACAACATAAATTAAAACTCAACAACAAGAACTTCAATTTCAATTCAATTGAATCATGAAAAACTCAAATATATATAATCTTTGAATTTATAAAATAATTCTTGAACTTCTTGGGTGGAAGGGACCAAAGAATCAAAACCTAACATACCTTAGTTCTTGATTTTACGAAGATTGACAGGGGCATTTTCTTGAATTCAGATCCTCAATTCAAAACCCTAACTTGTTCTTGAGAGAAATTGTGATAAACCACTATGTTTTGGGTGTAATAAGGTTGAATCTAATGTTTATGGGTTTATATAGGGATAGTAAATAGACCTTTTTTCCTTCAAAGAACGGTGGTGGAATGCTGAAATTTTTGGGCCAGGGGAGTACTCAGTGCGGTGCCCTGGCTTGCCCAGGGGATTATACTAGGCGGTAGCCTACCTAGCCCAGGGGACTACCCTGCGCGGCATGGGTTTAGAACCTTTAGCTACAAGTTTGGCATACTAAACATTCCCTTAAGCTCATCTAAAAATTTTGAAAATCACCCGAGATGTACTTTTGACTTGCCGCATCACGTATCAACAAAAAAAATTAAGAAACGGAGGTCGAGAAGGTAGAAAAATAAATCATCAAAGTATGAAGGCTTATGAAATTAAAAAAATTCCAACACTTGGTCAATTTTTTAAGTGTGAAGCTTCTCTTAGCATGCTTGAAAGAGCTCTAATGTCTAAGAAAATTTGTGGGGTATTACAATATCTCCCCCTTGGGAACATTCATCCTCGAATGAGACTGACTAAGCTGAGATTACTGATAGACTAAATTTACTTGAGGGAAGTGAACATCTAAAACATGACTAAATAACTGAAATTACTGATATACAAAAACTTTATACTGGACATTCATATCCGATTCATGACTATTTGATAGAATTCTTATACTAGTCATGCATATCTGATGCTTGGAATACATGACTGAGTTGATTCTCCTGAAAGCATGACTGAAATATGAAATGATAACTGATACTAACTTTGTAAGGAATATCTGAACATGCAACTGAATGGGTTTAAGGACATGAAAGCATCGAAGAAGTATAGGTTATCTCTCCCTTGGGACACTATGTTCCTCTAAGAATGCTTACTTAACTGAGATACTGGGAAAAGTGAGGCGATGCATAAGACACCTACGAACAAGATCATAACTGAACCTCGAGAGTTTGAAACTAATGCAGGATTCATGAACTAAAATGAACTTGCAACTACATGGACTTTCTATCTTGGAATAGTCACATTCTTGAGATTTCTTATAGTATTACTAGATGGAAAGATAGAAAACAAACCATACGAATCTGACAACTTGACAACTAAACGGATTTGCAAGCTTTACTAACTAACTCATGTTGAAAACTTAAGCGCAACTATAAGTAAGGGGTATAGCAATGTATATCATAAAGATGAAGGGCTTATAACGTGCCTGAATCTATGTTAGGGAAACTTCCCTGCCTACTCTACAAGCACATTGGTGATTGTTACCATATTTTTCACGTGCGGATAGGTACGATCATTTCTCACACTACCCTGGGCCTTCGATCTTGGTTCCCCATCATGACTGCCATCCTTAAACATTTGTACTAGTGCACTAGTATAGGATGGAGTTGGGACTAAAAACTTCTAACTATGTTGAGAACGGTTACCACCCTATGACCCTAGCTAAGAAAAACTAAAACTACCGGTTCTGGCTTTCTAACTAACTCTGTCTCTTTTCTTAGCTTTCTCTGCCTCAATCTAGTAAGCATGCATCATTAACCTAGAAATATCTATATCTCTATTGATCATAGCAATCCTACACTCATTAACCACCAAACCAGACACACCGGTCACAAACTTACTCATGTTAGATCTAGGGTCAGCCATCTACTTAGGGACATACTTAGACAACTGGTTGAACTTGAGGTAATACTCCTTCACTGTCATAGAGCCTTGTATTATGTTCATGAACTCTTCTACCTTAGATTTCCTCATCTCAAGTGAGAAAAACTTACCTAAGAATGAATGTTGAAATATCTGCCAAGTTATGGGAGTTGCATCCTCCTCTTTACTCTCTTTCTATATCACTATCCAATTATGAACAATATCCTTCAACCTATAGGATGCCAAATCTAAGCTCTCCTCTTCAGACACATGAATAATTTGTGTGATCTTCTTTACCTTCGTAAGATAAAGTTGTGGGTCCTCACCTTCTATTGTCCTAAAGAATTTTGGCAGGTTTATTCTCATAAAATTCTTTATCCTGGCTGTGGCTAAAACCCCATCTTGCTGAGGTAAGGCTGCATCCTAACGGTTAACCTGAACATTAGTTGTCATATTTTGGGCTAGTGCCTGAAAAGCTTCCTGAAACTCTCCATATGATACAATATATTCGAGGGATCTACTGGCTGAGGTGGATGCTTATCATTTCTACGAGCATTAGATCTGTGAGGAGGCATAGTCTATGATTAGAATAAGGAAATGGATTAGGTTAAGTGTTTAACTTGAGCTCATACTCACTCGCAGAATATGAATACTCAAACAAGGAAAACTGTTCCTAAAATATCTCATAGCCTCCTTTGCATAAACATGGAATACAACACACCCATGAATAACATTCTTCAAGATGTGTCTTTCAGACTTCATAGGAAACTATTGAACCTGGCTTTGATACCAAGATTATATCACCCCGAGTCTGGTACCCCATACGTTACACAGTGCTTATTATTCTAAATAACCATAAGCTAACCTTTTTCTAGTACCTGTAACTGAGAAGAGCATAATATACTGTAAAAATACAAAAAAACTTACCATGAAGTAAATTATCTGAAATACAACTAAAAACTAAATACTAACATAACTGTTTGAACATCTAGTTTTTAAAGCCATTAGTTTTTCTAAATTGTAGAGTTGATGGTACAATCCCCCAACTAACTGCGTCTACTAAAATACTAAATCTAATGGAATACTGAATAAGAGAATATCCTTAAATGATGAGGACTCACTGCTAGGTCTACTGCTGCTGACTAAATCTGAACTGCTAAGGATGCTCGAGAGCTTGTGTTTTTGAACCTATGGTATAAAAAACCATAACATAAGAGAAAGGTATGCATCAGTATGTGAGAATATACTTGTATGCTAAATGAGGTAAGGCTAAATTAAAAGGCTCATATGCATGAACTAACACTGACTGAATAACATGAGTATAGTAAATGATGAAGACATGTATGAACACATAAACTATAGCCAAAATAGTAATAATATTGCATACTGAGTTCAAACGATTAGATTAATAATAACTGGGTTTACTAATGACTGCTATCTGAATTTACTGATACTGAATTATAAATACTGATTCACTGACATCTGATTTTACTAACATTAGATACTGAATAACTGAGTCTACTGATATTGATATACGAGTTTTTGGATACTAATTGACTATATCTGAGATCATTCCTATCTAGAGGGAGATCTCTGAGTTCTATGAAACTATCTAAGTTCCTTACTATGCTAAGTAACTATATCTGAGAGTCCTGAATCCGTATAACTAAATTGAGTTCTATCACTATGACTGAATCTGAAACTGAGACTGTCGGAAGTAGTAATCTAATCGTTATACTCCAAATCTGAACTAGTGGGGTCCAACTTGTAACCCCAGCTAGAAGGGTGTCAGTGCGGTTCCATAGGTAAAGACAACTACTATGGAGTCAGCCCTAATCTAGCTAGTCACTCCCAAGACCAATCTTGCATTAACGAGTGATCCCTGAGTATCCCAGTCCTACCGAATGGATGACATCTCATACCTACGCTGGCTATATATTTCTTAAACTTAAGGATTGCTCCTAGGGATCTCAGTCCTATGTAGCAGGTGAGCCCCCATCCCTAGGCTCGCTTGGTGCTGAATCCTACTCCCAACTGAAGAACACTGAATTGATTCTTAGACTAAACTATTACTGACCATACTAGTTAAATAAAATGTACTGAGGTTACTAAGTTTTGTTGACTGATGGAATACTACTGAATTCTATCTTCTGACTGAATACTACTGAGTTCTAAACTAAATACTTAAATGCTATTAAAGTTTGAACTGCATACTTAACAGGAATAGACTCATACTAAGATTTTTGATTCTTTCTAAGTTTTATAACTGACTAAGTCCTACTGATCATGGAATAACTAAGATTATCTTAAAAACTTACTCGACTCTAGGAACATAGTTAAATTGTCAGGTACAAGTACTCCCGGACTCGATAGCATGTAAATAATAAGACATAATAATTCTTGACTATCATATAATAGTCTATCATTCCCCATACAATCAATAAGGCATCTTTTCAAGCACTTGAAAATCATAAACTTGAACATGCATAGGAATGCACAGTAATATCTCATAATTCATCCAATAAGGAATGCACATGAATAGGAATACATGCAACATAGCAAGCTTTATTTACTAAGTCTTCTCAACAAACACTAGGCATGCATTAATCATCTTTTCAAGCACTTGAAAACCATAAACTTGAACATGGATAGGAATGCACAGTAATATCTCATAATTCATCCAATAAGGAATGCACATGAATAGGAATACATACAACATAACAAGCTTTATTTACTAAGTCTTCTCAACAAACACTAGGAATGTATTAACTACCCTCTCTTTCTCTCTCTCTTGTCCCGATCCCCGACCTCCATCGCTGTCGCCAACCTTCGGCGCCGACCCGACCCGACCTCCGGCCCTGACCTTCGGTCCCCGGCGCCGCTCCCCGCTGCCCTCCATCACCGACCTCCGATTCCAATATGCTCTCCCCCCTCTCCGTTCATACCCCCTCTCCGTCCATACCCTCCCTCCAGCGCCGGCGAGTTACAACAGCCCCCCCACCTCAGTCTCCAGCCAGCCACCGCTCGGTCTCCAACCGCCAATTCGGTCTCCAACAGCCGAAGCTCGATCTCCAGCCACAGCTCCACCTGCACCCGCCGCTCGGTTGCCAGCAGCCGCAGCACCCAAACGACGACCAGTTCCCTCGGTCTCCAGCAGCCGCAACTCTATCTCAGCACCAGAATCCCCCGGAACCCGGTCAACGCTGGGCTTTGGTTTTCGGCTTGGTTTACAAGTTTAACCTGGTGACTTCTAACCTTTGTTATTTCATTCTTCGTATTATGCTAGTAGTAGCGCCTGTACCTTGACTTGCATTGGATTTGTTGATATTGTCTGTTGTCTGTTGTTGCTGTTGCTGTGGTCGCTTCTTACACTGCTTTGGATTGGGTTATCAGCTTGGGAATATGTTTTTGGGGTTGTGGGTGTTGAGTCCAGTGGTGTTTGCTATCTAGTTGAGTTTAGTTTTGTTCCTGGATTATTCCTTTGAATTTGTGTGAGCCTTGTATTTTTTGCTACTGCTTTGCTACTACCATCGTTTATATCCTTATATTTTCTTATACTTTCGTGTAGTTGTGGCTGTGGGCGGTAATGGTTGGATAGGGTCATGTCCAAGACGGTTGGGGCATGGGGCCATGGTGGGGGCGGGGGATGAGGAAAGGGCGGGAGTGGGAGGGAGGCCAAGGTTTGGCTGTGGGGGAGGGGGTAGTGGAGGGCGTGTGGATAGTGATGGTAGGCTAAGGGTTGGGTCTTGGAATATAGGAACCGTTCAGGGTAAGTCCATAGAGCTTGTGAAGATTCTTAGGAAGAGGGGGATCAATATTGCGTGCGCTCAAGAGACCAAGTGGGTAGGGTCTAAGGCTAGGGAGGTGGATGGTTACAAGCTATGGTACTCTGGGAGCGAGAGGCGTAGGAATGGAGTTGGCATCTTAGTAGATGAAGAGCTTAGAGATCAGGTAGTTGAGGTGAAGAGGATCAATGATAGGTTGATGACTATTAAGTTGGTCATTCGGGGGTTTACCCTGAACGTGTGTAGTGCCTATGCGCCGCAAGTGGGATCGGAGGGGGAGGAGAAGATGCGGTTTTGGGAGGCTTTGGAGGAGGTGATGAGAGACGTGCCTAGCTCAAAGATGATTGTTGTAGCAGGAGATTTCAACAAGCACATCAGGGCGTTACCGGGAGGCTTTGGTGATGTGCATGGTGGTTTTGGTTTTGGGGAGAGAAATGAAGAGGGGGCTACTCTATTGGAGTTTACGAGGTCCTTTGGGCTGGTAGTGGTGAACTCGGGCTTCTCGAAGAAGGACGATCACCTTATCACCTTTCGAAGCGCGATAGCCAGGACCCAGATTGACTTTTTGTTGCTTAGGAAAGGGGATAGGGCGTTGTGTAAGGACTATAAGGTCATTCCGAGTGAGAATCTTTCGACCCAGCATAGGCTCTTGGTTATGGATTTGGGTATAAAGAAGAATAGAAAGAGGAGGAGTAAGGAGTGTAGACCTAGAATTAAGTGGGGCGACTTGACGCCAGTGAATGCGTGGGAGATAGGGGAGAAGTTGGCAGGAATAAAGGTGTGGGAGTGTAAGGGGGACATGGATAGTATGTGGGATAGAGCGGCTAGGTGCATCAGGGAGAATGCAAGTGAGGTGTTAGGTGTTTCTAGGGGCTGGGTCAGGCATCATCGGGGGGATTGGTGGTGGAATGAAGAGGTGGAGAAGAAAGTGGGGACCAAGAAAGGGGCGTATGCTAAATTAGTTGAGAGTAAGGACGAAGAAGAGAAGCGGGTAAACAGGAAAGAGTACAAGATAGCTAGGAAGGAGGCCAAGTCAGCAGTCACGGCAGCTAACACGGCCGCTTTTGAGAGCTTGTATGCAGGGTTACAGGGGAAAGAAGCGAAGAAAAAGTTGTTTAGACTCGCTAAGGCTATGGAGAAGAAGGGTCGTGACCTCAATCAAGTGAGGTGCATTAAGGGAGAGGACGGTAGAGTGTTGGTGGAGGACGGCCACATTAAGAATAGATGGCAATCGTACTTTTATAGGCTCTTGAATGACGAAGGGGATAGAGCTATTGTGTTAGGGGAACTGGAGCACTCAGAGGAGTGTCGGGATTTTAGCTATTGTAGACATTTTAAGGTAGAAAAGGTTAGAGAGGCTGTTCGCAGGATGCGAAGGGGTAGGGCGACGGGGCCGGACGTGATACCAATGGAGTTTTGGAAGTTTGTTGGAGAGGCTGATGTAAGGTGGTTGACTGGATTGTTTAATGAAATCTTCAAGACGACAAAGATGCCCGAGGCTTGGAGGTGGAGTACCATGATCCCTCTCTATAAGAATAAGGGTGACATCCAGAGTTGCAATAACTATAGGGGGATTAAGTTATTGAGTCACTCTATGAAGATTTGGGAGAGAGTGGTCGAGGTGAGGCTGAGACGGATAATGTCTACTTTGGAAAACCAGTTTGGATTTATGCCTGGCCGCTCGACGACGGAGGCAATTCACCTAGTGCGGAGGTTGGTGGAACAGTATTGGGAAAGGAAGAAAGACCTGCACATGGTGTTTATTGACCTGGAGAAGGCTTACGACAAAGTCCCCAGGGAGGTGCTTTGGAGATGCTTGGAGGTGAGTGGAGTACCGCTGGCATATATCATAGCAATTAAGGATATGTATGATGGAGTGAAAACTCAGGTGAGGACGGCGGGAGGAGACTCAGAGTATTTCACTGTCTTGATAGGATTGCATCAGGGATCTACTCTTAGTCCCTTTTTGTTTACGTTGGTGATAGATGTGTTGACGCGGCGTATTCAAGGGGAGGTGCCTTGGTGTATGCTTTTTGCAAATGATGTAGTTCTGATAGATGAGACTCTAGGGGTTGTGAATGAAAAATTAGAGGTGTGGAGGCAAACTCTTGAGTCTAAAGTGTTCAGGGTGAGCAAAAGCAAGACAGAGTATATGAAATGCAAGTTTAATGACGTGAGGCGGGAGAATGAGGTAGTAGTAATGCTGGAATCAGAGGAGGTATGTAAGAGGGATAGTTTCAAGTATCTCGGGTCCGTGATACAGAGTAACGGTGAGATTGATGAGGATGTCTCTCACCGTATTGGGGCGGGATGGATGAAGTAGAAGCTCGCGTCGGGGGTGTTGTGTGATAAGAAGGTGCCGCCCAAGCTGAAAGGCAAATTCTATAGGGTGGTAGTCTGTCCGGCCATATTGTATGGAGCGGAGTGTTAGCCAGTTAAGAACTCCCACATCCAAAAAATGAAGGTGGCAGAAATGCGGATGTTGCGCTGGATGTGTGGGCGGACTAGAGGGGATAGAGTTCGGAATGAGACTATCCGGGAGAAGGTTGGTGTGACTCCAGTGGAGTGCAAGATGCGGGAAGCCCGATTGAGATGGTTTGGACACGTGAAGAGGAGGGGCATAGATGCCCCAGTTCGTAGGTGTGAGAGGCTAGCGTTGTATGGTTTTAGGCGGGGTAGGGGTAGGCCGAAGAAGTACTGGGGTGAGGTGATTAGGCGGGACATGGAGCAGTTACAGCTCACTGAGGACATGACCCTAGATAGGAAGGTCTGGAGGATGCAAATTAGGGCAGAAAACTAGGGCCGGTTTGGGTCGTTAGTGTAGGGAATTACTTTGTGGGGGTTTTATTCTTGTTATGATTCCGTGTTCCATGTTTTATTATGAATTTGTGTGCTTTCCTCTATTTTCTAATACTTATGGGTGCCGTATTTATGTTATGTAATCTATTTCTGTGCTTTACTATGAGTTTGTGTGGTATCTCGTGACTTGAGCTGGGGGTCTATCGGAAATAGCCTTTCTACTTCTTTAGAGGTAGAGGTATGGACTGCATACATCTTACCCCCCCCTCAGACCCCACTAGGTGGGAATACACTGGGTTTGTTGTTGTTGTTGTATTTTCTTCACATAAGTATTTTATCGAACATATATGGAGCATGTTTTGGTTATACAACAAATTCTACACCTAATTATCATGGATACATAAATGAACATGCAACTTGAAGGGGTTTTTTTATGAGTATCACATAAATATCATATACTAGGATCAAAGCTTGGGACTTTGTAATCACAACATGAATTAAAACTCAACAACAACAAGAACTTCAATTTCAATTCACATAAATCATGAAAAACTCAAATATATATAATATTTGAATTTAGAAAAGGATTATTGAACTTCTTGGGTGGAAGGAACCAAAGAATCAACACCTAACATACCTTAGTTCTTGATTTTACAAAGATTGACGAAGGAATTTTCTTGAATTTGGATCCTCGATTGAAAACCTAAACTTCTTATTGAGAGAAATTGCGATAAACCACTATGTTTTGGGTATAATAAGGTTGAATCTCCTGTTTATGGGTTTATATAGGGGTAGAAAATTGATTGTTTTTCCCTTGAAAGCGCGGAGGTGGAATGCTGAAATTTTTGTGCCAGGGGAGTACCCAGGGCGGTGCCCTACCTAGCCTAGTGGATTATCCTGGGCAGTGCCCTGACTACCTGGGGGACTACCCTGGGCAGCGCGGGCTTAGTTCTTTTAGCTACTGATTTGGCATACCAAACATTCCCTAAAGCTAATCTAAAAATTCTAAAACTCACCTGAGATGTACTATTGATTTTCCCCATCACGTATCAACAAAAAAATTAAGAAACATAGGTCAGGAAGGTCGCGAAATAAATAATCAAAGTTTGAAGGCTTATGAAATAAAAAAAATTCCAACACTTAGTCAAATTTTCTAAGTGTCAAGTTTCTCTTAGCATACTTTAAAGAGCTCTAATGACTAAGAAAATTTATGGGGTATTGCACTATGTACCCAATCTCAGACTAGTATAGCTTACTCAGACTCGTCTTATCTACCTTGCAGAGCTTATGGCTAATTGCACCATGGTTATTATGATGATGAGAGGAATTATAGTTTCAAATATGGCCAACTTGGCCATATCCAGTGGAACTATCCTTTAAATAATGTTGAAACTGGAGCTAATAAGGTTTCAGTTTCTACTTCTTCAGCTCCTACACCAAGGGTGCTGCTTCTGGTACCGACATTGTCCGAAATTGTCTTTATGCTCTTACCACTCATAAAAAATTTGAGGATTCTCCTAATGTTGTCATTGGTATGTTATAACTTTTCTCTTGTGATGTGTGTTGTCTACTTGATCTATTGTCTACTCTTTCTTATGTGACCTTATATGTGGTTGTTCACTTTGGTTTTGGCCCTGAGGGAATTTTTAATTCCTTTTTTATGTCTACCCCGATGGGCTATTTTGTTATAGCTAAAATGGTCTATAAGGGTTGTGTGGTATCTTTCTATGGTAGGGAGCATTGGTGGATCTGATAGAGTTAGATTGTTAGATTTTACTATGATATTAGGGATGGATTTTCTTCACTCGCATTATGCTTCCCCAAATTTTCTAGCCTAAAGGGTCGGTTTCTAACTCCCAAATGAACAGGTAATTTAGTGGGAAGGGAGTTCCTTAGTTCCTAAGGAAAGGTCTAGTCCATATCTTAGATATTAATTTCCAAAGGATGTCTATACCATCTAGTTTTGGTTAAGGATTCTAGCTCTAAGGTTCCCTCTTTAAAATCTATCCCTGTGTTTAATGAGTTTGCTGAGGTATTTCCCGATGATCTTCCTAGGATTTCTCCCAATAAGGAAATAGATTTAGGGATTAATCTTCTATTGGATACCCATCATATTTGTATCCCTACTTATAGAATGTATCTATCTGAGTCAAAAGA
This sequence comes from Capsicum annuum, assembly GCF_002878395.1. NCBI lineage: Eukaryota > Viridiplantae > Streptophyta > Magnoliopsida > Solanales > Solanaceae > Capsicum > Capsicum annuum. The sequence continues at coordinate 80,998,953 of NC_061120.1, read as the reverse complement.
ACTTAAGGAGTAATTAAAAGATCTTCTTGACGAGGGTTTCATCCATCCTAGCATTTCTCTGTGGGGTGACCCTATGTTTTTCATTCATAATAAGAATGGTTCCCTTAGAATGTGTATAGATTATTGCCAGTTGAATAAGGAAAATATGAAGAATAAGTATCCTTTTCCCAGAATAGATCATTTTCTTGACTAGCTTTAGGGTGCTAAGTACTTTTTTATGACTGATCTTTGATTAGGTTATTATCAGTTAAAGATTACGGAAACTCATATCCCTAAGACTACCTTATAAACTTGATATAGTCATTATGAGTTTCTGGTGATGTAATTCGAGTTGACTAATGCTCCAGTTGTATTTATGGACTTGATTAATTAGGTATTCAGATAGTTATAGAATTTATCCATGATCGTGTTTATTGATGACATCTTGGTATATTCTAAGATTGAGGAAGACCATTCCAATCACCTCCATATGTGTTTCAGATGCTTATGGATCAACATTTGTATGCCAAGTTTTTGAAGTGTGAATTTTTGTAGAATGTCATGAAATTTTTTGGCAATGTTGTGTCTAGTGAGGGGATCATGTTAGATCCATAGAAAGTTGAGTCAATTAAGAAATAGCTTAGACCCATGACTCTAATCGATATTTGGAGCTTATTAGGGTTAGCCAGATAAAGGGTTTGTGGAGAGTATCTCTATGATTGTTACTCTATTGACTAAGTTGACTCAAAAAAAGTAAAGTTTTTGTGTTTCGATGTTTATGAGGTTAGTTTTGCGAAGTTTAAGGACAAGTGGACTAATGTGCCAATTTTAACGCTGCCTCAGTGTACTGATGGTTTTGTTATGTACTGTGATATTTCCCGCATGAGATTAGGTTGTGTGTTGATGCAAGATGGTAAGGTAGTGGCTTATGCTTCTAGGTAGCTAAAAGTTCATGAAAGGAATTATCCGACTCATGATTTGGAATTGTTAGCTATAGTTTTTACTTTAAAGATTTTGTGTCATTATTTTATAGGGTTCATATGGATAAACTTTCATATCATTAAATCTTGTAATAGACGTCCACCTAGAAGGTGTTGAATCTCAGGCTAAGAAGATAGCTTGAGTTGCTAAAGGACTATGATATAAGTCTTCATTACCATCCAGGTAAGGTTAATGTGGTTATTGATGCTCGTTGAAGGTTTTTCATGGTTGTCTTGTCTCATATGGATAAGGAGAAGCGACGAATTGTAAAGGACATTAACCTATTGGCTAATCTTAGAGCTTGTCTTTTATATTTTGAAGATGGAAGTGTGATTGTACTATAGGTGGTAAAGCCATCTCTTAGTTCATAGGTAAAGGATAAGCAGGCTTTTGATCCTGTCTTAATATAGATTACAACTGAGGTGGGTCGGTAGAAGGTCATGGCATTTGATATTAGAGGAGATGGTATCTTAAGGTACCAAGGTAGATTGTGTGATCCTAGTGTTGATGGGCTGCGAGAAATATTTTTAACTGAGGCTCAAGAGTCAGGGTATAAAGTTCATCTAGGCTTGAGAAAGATGTATCATGACATGAAGGATATTTATTGGTGGAACTGCATACAGAAGAATGTGTCTAACTTCATGGCTAAGTGTATAGTGTGTTAGAAAAAGAAGTTTGAGAACTTAAGGCTAGTAGGTTGTCTCAAGGGATTAATTTGCCTGTGTGGAAATGGGAGATGATCAATATGGACTTTATTAATGTCCTTTCGTGGTCTCTCCGCTAGTTTGCTTTTATTTGGGTCATTGTGGATAGGATGACTATGTCATCTCACTTTTTACCTGTGAGGACTACTTACACTAGAGAGGACTATGCAAAGTCATTTATTCAGGAGATTTTTAAACTGCATGGTGCTCTAGTTTCCATTATTTTTATTAAGGTATGTAGATCTCTTCTTTCTTTTGGCATTCATTTCAGGAAGGAATAGGCACACAAGTGAACTTTTGCACCGCTTTGCACCCTCAGACGGATGGAAAAGTTAAAGGATAATTTAGACTTTGAAAGATATACTAAGGGCCTATGTGATATATTTTAGTGGTAGTTCGGTTGACATTTTCCTCTCATCAATTTTTCTTATACTAATAGCTATCACCTAGTAATGGGATAGCTCCTTTTGTGGCTCTATATGGAAGGAGATATAGATCTCCTATTGGATATTTTGAAGTGGGCGAGACAAGATTGTTTGGTCCTAATTTGGTCCATCAAGCCATAAAAAAGGTGAAGATGATTATGGATAGCCTTTAGACTGCTCATAGTCACCAAAAATCCTACGTTAATATGAGGTGAAGGGAGTTAGAGTTTGAGGTTTATGATTGGGATTTTTTAAAGGTGCCTTCGATGAAGGGAGTGATGAGATTTGGAAAGAAGTAGAAGCTCAGTCCCCTTTATGTAGGTATGTACTTGATTTTGAAGAAAGTGGGTAATGTTACTAATGAGATGGATTTTCCTTCGAGTTTGGGTTCCATTCATCTGGTGTTCCATATTTTGAATGATCCTTCTTTGATTGTGCCTATTAAGAGTGTTGGTATTTCAGATTCTTTGTCTTATGAGAATGTCCCAGATGAGATTTTTAATAGGAAAGGCCATCGTTTAAGGATTAAGCATGTGGCTTCGGTAAAGGTTTTATGGTTGAACCAAAAGGTGGAAGAAGCTACTTGGGAAGCTGAAGAAGACATGAAGTCCAGTATCCATTCTTGTTCCCTAGATTCGACAATCGTGCTTAAGGTATATATTTTCCTTATTAAATTTGTTTTTTGACTTTGTTAAAGGTAATTATGGCTGTGTTTTGGTCTTAGAATCATGCTAAGGGATGCCTCGACTCATCATTCGAGGACGAATAATCCTAGAGGGGAGAATGTAACACCCTAGAATTTTAGGCTTTGAAAATTATAAGTATTTCTCTTCACTGCTCATACTACGACTCAGCCTATGAATCATAAGCAGTCATTACAGATCTTAGGACATTAATCATAGTCTAACAAATACGGATTGTACATGTTACTATCTTGATTATGACTCACACCTAATGAGTCGTAAGTACTCACTAAGAGTTATAGTACCCTAATCGTAGGATGACCAGTGTAGTGGTCCCTTGTTTTTGTTTTGCCTATGACTGGACCCTACGAGCTGTAACATAGAACTACAAGTCATATGGTATGGCTCATAGGTTCAACAGTGGAGATACCTTAGAACATTGTCCATACCACGAGGCATGATGATGACTCAAAATGTGTCCTCACAAGTCGTAAGGTGACTCGTGGTCACTGGTGATAATTTTTCAGTGTTTTATTAAGGGTACTTTGGATATTTCCCCTTTTCTCAAATTGTGACCCACAACCTTAAAAACCTTTGGGACCACATTATCATCCAAAAACATAATCAAACATGCTCTAAAACTCTTTCAAATCCCTAAGTCGAGAATAAGCTAGGGTTTCTCAAGGCTGATTAATTTAGAGCTTCCAAGTGGTGATTTCATTTTCTTTATAATTGTGATACTTCCAGGCATGTTACCTTCTCTTAAACTTATTTTACTTATCAAATGTTTTTAAATGGTTATTCATGTTGATTTGAATATGGGTTTTATTATGGGTTGGGATTTTGGAATGAATGTTACTTGAATAGGATTCCCATGATTTTATATGCATTATTTATGCTTTATCAATGGTTTTTGAATTAACTAGGTGCATGGGTATGGGAATTAGAAAGGGGGTCAAGGCATTCCCTAAATTTGATGATGTTGGTTTCAAAAATTGTGTTTCCTCAACCCACTTGTGTAATTAGCTGGGAATAACATTTGTCACATTGTTTGACTTACTCACATATACTATTGCATTGCATAAAAGGCCAAATGGATGAAAAATGATTTTGAAGGCCTTGTTAGCCATGTTTTGATTTTTTAACTTTATTTAATGAAAAAAGAGGTCGTGGCATTCCCCCAAGTTAATAGAATTGGGATAGAATAATTATAAGCTTGTAAGAGTAATTGGTATGATGATACAAATGATATGTCCCTTAATGGATGATCCTTGGTTTAATAAACTAGAAGGTTTAAATGTATTAATTGGGCTTCAAAGGGGTTGTGTAGTTTAGCCTTGAAGATGGAGGTCCCAAGCGACTAATACTGGAAACCATATTCGTCGACGTGGGGGATTAGTCCTTATGACCATGTGCATAGTTCACACATTACATCATGTATACATTTTGGAATGGTTATAGCCTTGATGGCTTTGGCTCTTCCTCAAATTTCTCTAGTACGTGTAGCTAACATGCACTAGGGCCCAACTAGCTGGGAGGAAGTTGGACCCAACTAGTCGGGGGAGCTAGACCCATATAGCCTGTAGGTATGAATGATGATTTGAGCTACATAGTCTAGGCTAATGTTTTAATTTTCAATCAAAGCCTTGTTCCCTATCCCGGCATGTTATATATATGGATATAATTATGTTCATTGGTTTTGAATTATTTTGGATGAATTTGATCATAGCATTACTTTATCCCTTCATTGAGCTACATACTAGTGGTCACCCTACTAACCATCTCTAAACATTGTATCCCTATACAATATAGGGAATAGAGACACTTCTACTTTTCTTGCACACTGATTAGGTAATTTCTAGATTGATCGTGAGTCATCTTGAAGCGGTGATCTTTTATTCTTTTTAAGACCCTCATTTTATGTTTCTGGTTTCACTATATCATAGACTATCTTTTGGTTTCTCTTATCTTTTGTTGGGGGAATGTCCCAACTTAGATTGATGTTAGTTTCTTAGAGTCTTGTGGATTACTATGGATTGGGATGGTTGTTGAAATTTTTATATTCTTTTCTAATTTAGTTGAGTTACCTATCTTGTTATATGTTCTGAACTAAAATATATCTTGTTATATATTTGGAATTATCTACTACTAGTTGTTTTGTGTTCTAGTTGGCTAAGGTAAAGGGGGTTTTCTCCAGTTCTTGGCGGACTTGAGATACCTGTCACAGCTAAGCCCTGATTTGGGTCGTCACAGTAATTCTATGCAAGGGTTGCAACCTCTATCCATATGAAGGTGTAGAATTTGCTTAAGAATCAGTGTTTGCGCAATTCATTTTGATGGTAATGTATTTCATATCTTATGTATGTGCACCCTTGTATTGTAGTTAACATAACTTTTTCAACTACGCCATATAAGGAAAATGCTTGAATTCCAATGTTGACTAGTGAAAACTTTACTAAATAAAAGGAGAAAGTCCTTCTCACTTTAGAGTGCTCGGATCCAAATTTGGCACTTTGTGTGGCATAACTATCTAAGGTCACAAAATAAAGTATGCCATAGGCTAAGGATTTTGAAACACCCTAGGTTTTGGAACCTTAGAAAATTTCTGAGATTTTTGGTTTCTGTACAAGATATGATTAGGGGGTACAGGTCGTATGCTGGGGTACGGTTGGTAAGGATTATTCATAGAATACCCAGTATTGGTTGGTTGGTTGGATTGGGTTTTGGAATGGATACAACGTGGAGGGTACGGGTCATATGGTCGAATATAGGTTGCATGGTTTGGGGTTTCCTTCACTTAATCTAAGACTTAGTAAAGTAACTTGGATCTGAGTACTAGTGGATCACCATGGTTCATGAGATAGGGTATGAGTTGTATTGTCCCACTCATATGTTGGACAGTGTTAACTTCTTATATTTTTGTTATGGGAACGAGTTAAAGGTGCTAGTTCTATCCTTGGATATGGGTTTGTATTGCATGTTCGTATGTTGACCAGTGTGGGGGTCTAATAGGGGTCAAGGGTACAAGTGGTTGGTACCACTCGTATTAGATGGTATGATCGATATAGTTGAATCGTAGCCACCTGTAGGGATTTTATACAGTTTAGTTGGGGGTAATCTGGATATTTCCCCTCTTTACCCATTCTGACATTACAACTTATATCACATTTGGGAGGTTATTTTCCCTATTGTTCTAATCTTAAACAGTTAGAAACACTTTTTGATTCTCTCTAAGGCTCTTGGGTAAAAGAAGTCTAGGGTTTCATCTAGAGGAGCAATTTGGGGCATGTTTGTGTGATTTTACTCCATCATCTTCATAATCTAAGGTAAGATACTTCTCCCTTATTGTTAGTTCCAACTAAAGGCATGATTTATACAAGTTTTCATGGCCTGATTATTGTATAATTTGGGGGTTTTCAAATATGTGTTAGTTTTTTTGTGAAATATGGTTGGTTATGATTTTCCCATGTTTTGATTATGTTTTCACATGCTTTAACAGTGGTTTGGACAATTGGTTGCATAGGAACAGTCAATTGTTATTGGATTTGATTTTGGAAACACTATGCCCCCAACATGTTTGATAAAATGCCTATGATAATGCTTTTACTATATTATTGGACTTTTTATGGAACTATTGCATAGTATGGTTTGGTAATGGAACCCAAAATGGTATAAATGGTTTAAATGGTTTGGAATGGTTAAATGATAATGTTTGGGGGTTATGGTTATGGTTAATTAAACTTTCTTGTGGGGTATAAGGGAATCCCCTAAATAAACATGTCAGTGAACATCTTGTGGGCTACAAGGGATTCCCCCAAGCAAACATATAATAGAACACTTGTGGGGTACACGGGATTCCCCCAAGTTAACTTGATAATGTAATCTATGGGTACATGGGAATCCCTATACTTAAAAATGTTGGCTAAGGACATTTCTTGCAAGCTATAGTCGGTATAATGATACCACTACTCTTAGCCATGGTTAATAATAATAAAGAATGGTTTGGTTGGTTTGAAATGGTTTAAATTAGACAATAATGGCGGAGTGTGATAGCTAACCACAAAGGTGTGAGTCCAATGGACGGAAACTGGAAACTGATGGTTGCCGACATAAAGGGTTGGTCATAGAAACCATATATGATACTAGGAGGTACATGGGAATCATCTAAGTACATTATACATATCTATCATGGAGAGAGAAGGGTACTTTGTAATCTCCTACTTTTATGGTATCTCTGGTTCGTCCGGCTACACACATCGGGGCCTATTAATGGTTTTAATGGCATAGTAAAACGGGTTCCTATAACGACCCAAAATCATCTCCCAGGACGTCACACGGTTCTTAAGGCTACAAGTATCCCCAAGCTAACCCTTAGAGCCGCTTTTTACCAATAACACTCAATTCAAGATGAAATAGACTCAACACTCGCATAGTCATATCATATGAAAGGAAATACGAGAAAGATACTCAGTCCATATGACCACAATACATAGAAACCTCAGCAAAACAACAATACCAAACCCTCGACACATCATAAGTATGATAATAGTCTGATAAAACCTCTATGAATCGAAAACTAGAGAGTCGTTAGGACCGGTACCCAACTGACTCGAAATAAACTGAAGATAAAACATAGTCTCTAAGATACAAAAAATATCTGAAGATCGGTCCTTGAGCAATGAGGACTCACCACTGCAGAAAACGTAGGCAAGGTATTCAAAGAATCACGGATGAGGATAGGACTGAGCAGCTGAACCTACATTATAAGACAATGTAGCACATCGACATATATGTGAATCAATACTTTGGAATGAGCTAAGTATGCGAGGGTGAATGTATATGCATAAAAATAGTACTGATCTTCTTCAATCAAATCATTTAAGCAAAATGAGACGAATCGCATGGCTTGAACAAGTATAAAATATAAAGCTCATAAATCAAGTAGAATGAGTCATGCAATACAAATCTCGTAAGTCATCGCTCTTTCACCTTAATATCATAAATCTTGTCTTATTCTCAATACGCCAAAGCTAAGGGACTTTGAACAATACTTTAAACTCATGCATATGTCACATGGGGAGTAAAACCTCTTCAATGCTCAATATTTCATAATTATTTAGAGCTTATATACTTGGAATTCGGAATCATATTACTTGGAAACATACATGAAGGCATTTCATTCACCTTAGGAAAATATCTCATTTCAAGATTTAGGAAAATCATCCTATCTCAAATGGAAAAATATTTTAGCTCAAGGAAATAACTTATCTCAAAGCTTTATGAAAAGTACTATATCAAGGGAAGATACTTTCATTTAGAGAAATAACCTACCTCAAGGAAGCAATTTAATTAGGCAACAACTTTGCAATTCCACCATTTAGGAAAATAACTCATAGGAAGGGAAAATAAGTATAAAATTTCAAAGTTTAAAAATGCAAGGGAGGTTCTCGTAACCGACATAAACCATACGAGCTACATGGAGTCCAATGTTTTTTCCTCCTAAGGACGAGACCCCACGTTGGGGAGGAGCGTCATATTCTTGCCAGGAAGTATAACCTAGGTCAAGTGCTCACTAAACGAAACTCAGCCTCGGGCCCAATCATAATCATCATGAACTCGGCCTTAGGCCCAACCTACGGTGGTACACAGTTTTGGGGTAAGAAACCATAGTGACTTACCCACTCGATGCTAAGTACTGCTCCATTTAGTTTATCTGTGCTCATCTCATAAAAATCCACTTTTATAATAATCTCATGGTTCACCATGAACCCAATAATCAAATTAATAATCTCATATGATGAAGTGGATTTCTAAACTTTCGGACCATTAGGTCAATTCATTTCTCAATAATCTCAAAATACACAAATCATGGGTGCTTATAGCACAAGATTTCATAATTTCACAAGTCTCAAATAGGGCTTACTAAGACATAGTTCAATCTCAAGTTGAATCTCATCAAAAGCATAATATATAGAATATAGATTCATAAATCGTGTGGAAATCTGAGAATTTCAGCAATTTATCTCAAAATCTCAATATAGTCATATGTTTCAATATCTCAACATTGCAAATATTAGCTTCTCAAGGAGTAAAATCATGGGGTTTATACCTAGCAATAAATTCTTAATAAAACATGCAGAAATCATGACATTTGACTCTTAATTCATGGGAAATATCAAGATAATGTATTCAATAATAATGGGTGAAAACCCGCAATTTAAATTCATGTAAAAACCTCATAGATTTCAAGAAATTCATGATGTAAATAAGCCTTTTAGGCACAAGGGTGAAAGGATTACCCTTGTTCAAAACTCCACATACCTTGAATTAGAAGCTTTGGATGAACTCTCACTTTTGGAACTCTATTCGTAATCTTGAATGAGGGTTATTGAGGACCTTCACTTGGGAACCTTGAATCTTGATTCAATTTAGAAAATCCATGGTGGATTCTTGAGATTCCTGGAAGAGGTTTTGGATACTTAGGGTTTTTGATGAGATAAAACTTGAGAAAAACCTCATAGGATGCTTCTAAATGACTTTGATTTGGTGTTTGCACGGTTTTATTGGATTGGAAAAAGTCCAAAATGTCCCTTTTAACATCTGTACGAAGCTTGAAAAATTGAACTGCGAACCCGATTTTAAGGGTCACCGCGATGTGCCACTTATCACGGTGGCTCACTGAAAATTGGTAATTGGCAATATGGGAGTCACCGCAATGTGGAACCATCATATTTTCCCACTGTTTAGGACCTGGAACCTCAACACGATGTGTTAATATCGCAGAGTTCTACTAGAATCTGACAGTTGTCAAATCGACCCTCTCCGCGATGTGCCAAGCACTAAAATGACACAGTTTTGCAGCTAAGTCTTAAATTAGCCATAACTTCTTACCCGAGTATCGGATTTGGGCAAATCTTATATCGATGGAAATCTTATCAAATTTCCCACGTGATAAAAGGTCGAAATTTGGGAAATTCTATATGGTTAACATGATACTAACTTAGGGGTCACTCCTACATCTTTTAGAGCCGAAATTACACTTCACTCGACACGCTCTAAGGCTCAAACTATAAGGGAACTTTGTAGGGTCTTACAACATCTCCCCCTTGGAAACATTAGTCCTCGAATGTCACTAGTTACGAAGGATATAGGAAAAACAGAGCACACATAGGTGACACAATTTCTAAATGGCTCAATACCTTTCTAAACTCATGAATACTCCGGACAATGCACGAACTCATACAAGGATAGATGCATAGATGAACTTTATACTACAAGGGAGCAATTAAGAAAGAATAGTACCTTCTTCTTGGTCTAAACCCGTGGAAAAGAGGTGCAGGTACTTGGCTCGCATGTCTGCTTCAGCCTCCCAAGTAGCTCCTTCAACAAACTAGTTCCGCCATAAAACTTTGACTAAGAGGACTTCTCTGTTCCTCAGTCTATGGCCTTGAAAGTCTAAGATCTCCATGGGAATCTCATCGAAGGAAAGGCTATCCTCAATATCAACACTCTCTGAAGGATCAACCACAACAGAATCACTGATATGCTTCTTAAGCATGGAGACATGAAAAATAGGATGAACGGCTGACAACTCCAAGGGCAACTCAACCTTGTAGGCCACTCTACCAACACGGCTCAAGACTTGATACGGGCCAACATAACGGGAACTAAGCTTTCCCTTCTTACAAAACTTCTTCACCCCTTTCATGGGTAAATCTTCAAGTACACCAAATCACCCACCTCAAACTTAAGATCTCTCTTCCTCATATCTGCACAAGGCTTTTGACTACTCTGAGCGGTCTTCAACCTTTCTCTAATCAGTTTAACTTTCTCCATAGCTTCAAACACTGCATTACGACCACCCGTGGGAGCTTCACCCACTTCAAACCAACCTATGGGTGATGTACACCTCCTACCATACAAGACCTCAAATGGTGCCATCCCAATGCTAGCAGGGAAACTATTATTGTAGCAAAACTCCATCAATGGAAAATGCTCATCCCGACTACATTTGAAATCAAGAGCGCATGCCCTCAACATATCCTCTAGGGCCTGAATAGTCCTCTCAGCCTAACCATCTAACTGCGGGTGAAAAGTTGAGCCCAAAAGAACTTGAGTGCCAAGACCCTGCTGAAACGCCCTTCAAAACTGAGAAGTAAATTGAGTACCCCTATCCAGAATGATAGACAAGGGAACTCTATGCAGCCTGACTAACTCCCTGATATACAATCTAGCATAATCCTCAGCCGTATAAGATGTGTGCACGGGCAAGAAATGTGCGAACTTTGTCAACCTATCCACAACAGCCCAAATGGAATCATGACACCCAACCTAGCTAGATAGTGCACATAATGAGCTAAGTCTCTCTTACCTTCCTTTATATATGCAACACTACCCATAGATAATCTACTAAGCCATTACATTGGCCTTGCCCGAGTGATACAACACACTCATATCATAATCTTTCAACAACTCCAACCACCTTCTCTACCTAATATTAAACTCCTTCTGGGTGAACACATACTGCAGGCTCTTATGATCAGTGAACACATCAACATGGACACCACAAAGATAGTGTCTCCAGATTTTCAAAGTAAACACCACAGCAGCTAACTTAAGATCATGGGTCGGGTAGTTCTTTTCATGCAGCTTTAACTGTCTAGAGGCATAGGCTATAACCTTACCTCTCTACATAAACATACAACCCAAACCAACTCTACAGGCATCACAATACACCACAAAACCATCAGTACCATTAGGAAAAGTCAACACAGAGGCTGAAATGAGTCGAGTCTTCAACTCCTAAAATCTTCTAACAGGAATTAGACCACTGGAATTTAATTTTCTTTTGGGTCAATCGGGTTATAGGAGATGCAATGGAAGAGAAACCCTCAACAAAACAATGGTAATAGCCCACTAGACCTAGGGAACTCCTAATTTTAGACGATGAGATAGGTCTAGGCTAATTTCTCATAGCTTTTATCTTTAGGAGATCAACTCTAATACCTTTGGCCACAACAACATAACCCAGAAAGGCTACAGACCTTGGATAGAATTCACACTTACTGAATTTAGCGAATAACTAGTGATCTCTAAGAGTTTGCAAGACAATTCTAAGATGATTCGCATAGTCATTCTCATCACGGGAGTACACAAGGATATCATCTATGAATACAATGACAAATATATCAAGGTACTGCTTGAACACTCGATTCATGAGGTCCATGAAGGTTGTTGGGGCATTGGTTAGCCTGAAAGACATGACTACAAACTCAAAGTGATCATAGCGGGTCCGGAAAGCTATTTTTAGAATATCACATTCCCTCAACTTAAGTTGATGATAGATGGATCTAAGTTCTATCTTGGAGAAATAACTTGCACCTTGTAAATGATCGAACAGGTCATCAATTCTTGGAAGAGAATACTTATATTTTACTGTGACCTTGTTCAGTTGATGGTAATCAATGCACATACGCAAAGATCCATCCTTCTTCTACACAAACAACACAGGTGCGCCCCAATGAGATATATTGGGACTAATGATACCTTTATCTAAGCAAGTTTTGAGTTTCTCCTTCAACTCCTTAAGTTTTGCGGGTGCCATATGGTATGGCAGAATAGAAAAAGGTCGTGTCAGGAAGAAGGTCAATTTCGAACTCTATCTATCTATCGGGGAGGTACCCTTAGGAGATCTTCAAGAAAGACATCTGGAAACTCATTAACAATATCGACTGGCTTAATAGTTAGAGCCTCAGACTGAGTCTCTTTAACTGTAACAAGGTGGTAAATGCAACCTTGGGGTATTAGTTTTTTGGCTTTGATATAGGAGATAAAATGACTCTTGGGAGATACCAAACTCCCGAACCACTCAATCACTGGTTCATCAGGAAAATGGAACTTGACAACATGGGTACGGCAATCTATAGACGCGTAGCAAGAATGAAGCCAATCCATGCCCAGAATAAGGTAAAAATCTATCACGTCTAACTCTATCAAATTAGCGATTATGACTCTATGAAGCACAATAATAGGTCAACCTCTATACACTTATTTAGCAATAACTGACTCTCTGACTAGAGTAGAAACTAGGAAAGGATCGGGAATCTTTTTGGGACTTATTTTCAAATTCACAAATACAAGTGGGGTCACATAAGAGAGATTTGACCTAGGGTCCAACAACACATAAACTTCAAGACAAAAGACGCCGAGCATACCAGTAACAACATCAGGAGAGTCCTCATGCTCCCAATGGGCTGGCAAGGCATAGAACCTATTCTTGCACTGACCGGTAGCGATGCTAGAAGAAGCGCCCTGAGCAGGGGCAGGACGAAGTACTAGAGCTGGTGCACTAGTAGCCTATGCCTGAGGTCAGGTATCTCTGTTCCCCTGTCTAGAATGGGGATAATCTCTAAGTTTGTGGCTCTGCTTTCTAAAACCAAAACAACCCCTGACATCCCCAAAACACTTCCCAATATGATTCCCACCATATTTAGCAGAAGGAGGATAACGGGGCCTGTTAGTAACACTATTCTGTGACCAAGACATGAAAGACCTGCTCCCTTGCTCCGGCCTACCTCTAGGCACAGGAGCAGTAGCTGATGAAGGCACTAGAATAGATGGTCATCTCTGAAACTTGGGGCGATTCCCTCCATGGAACCTAGGTCGGCTAAACTCATGCTGCTCAGGTCTAGCCCTCTTGCTACCCCTCATTCTATCTCTTTCTCTAAGTTTATCCACTTCTATATATTAGGCATGTGTCATCAACCTAGCCAGATCCATATCCTTATGCAACATCGCAGCCCTACACTCCTTCAGTACCATCTCAGAAACACTGATTACAAAATTATTCATACTAGCCCGAGTGTCAGAAATTAAATCAGGAGCATACTTAGCCAACTGATTGAACTTTAAATAGTACTCCTTAACAGTCATGGAGCCTTGCATCAAGTTCATGAACTCCTCAATCTTTGCGTCTCTCATCTCAAGTGGAAAGAACTGGTTAAAGAAGGTATCTTGGAATACTTGCCAAGTCATAGGAGTAGCATTATCACCTCTACCCTTCTTCCATAATACAACCCAATCATAAGCAATGTCATTCAGTCTATAGGATACCAACTCATCACTTTCTTCTTCCAAAACATGCATCATATCAATGATCTTCCTCACCTCCTCCAAGTACAACTGTGGGTCCTCGTCTGCCTTAGACCCATAGAACTCAGGCGGATTCATCCGGACAAAGTCATGAATCCTAGCCGCAGCTGCTTTACCACCCTGCAGATAAGCAACTGAGGCCTGGTTATTGGCTTAAAAATTTATAGTGACCACTTGGGCTAACACCTGAAAGGCCTTCCTAAACTCAGCATGGGACATCGTTTTATTCAAAAAATCAACAGGTGGGGTTGCTCATCATTGTTCCCGTGAACATTCGCTCTTCGAAAAGGCATTTTCTAAAAATAAAAAAGCACGGACCATTAGATAAGAGGGATAATGGTAGGCATGATAGAATCTGAAAGAAGAAACAACTTTTTCCTAAAATGTTTCATAACCTGAGATATGGCATGGTACACGCTGATGATCAAGAATCTACTCAATGCATCTTATCAGACTCCCTAGGACTCATTAGAAACCTTAGGCTTTAATACTAATTTTGTAACCACTCAAAATCATCTCTCGAGATGTCACATGGTGCTTAAACCTTCAAGTAGCCCCAAGCTAACCCTTAGAGCCGGTTTCTACCAATAACACTCAATTTAAGATGAAATAGACTCAACACTCACATAGTCATACCACATGAAAGGAAATATAGGAAAGATACTTGGTCTATATGACCACAATAAAGAGAAACCTCAACAAAACCATAATACCAAACCCTCGACATGTCATAAGTTTGATACTAGTCTGACAAAACCTCGATGAATCAAAAACTAGAGAGTTACTGGGACAATTCCCCAAATGACTCGAAATAAACAAAAGATAAAATGTAGTCTCTCAAATATAGAAAATATCTGAAGATAGGTCCTCCAACAATGATGATGTACCACTGCAGAAAACGTAAGCAAGGTACTCGAATAATCACGGATGAGCCTAGGACTGAGCAGCTAAACCTACATTATAAGACAATGTAGCACATAGACATATATATGAATCAGTACTTTGGAATGTACTGAGTATGCGGGGGTGAATGCATATGTATAAAAATAGTACCGATCTTCTTTAATCAAATCATGTATGTAAAATGAGATGACTCACATGGATTGAACAATTATAAAATATAAAGCTCATAAATCATATAGAATGAGGCATACAACATAAATCTCATGAGTCATCTCTCTTTAACCTTAAAATAAGAAATTTTCTCTTATTCTAAATACCCAAACGCTAAGGGACTTTGAACAATACTTTCAACTCATGCATATGTCTCATGGAGAGTAAAGCCTCTTCAATGCTCAACATTTCCTAATTATTTAGAACTAATATACTTAAAATTCAGAATCATATGACTTGGAAACATAGTTGAAGGAATTTCATTTACCTTAGGAAAAATCTCATTTCAAGCTTTAGGAAAATCATTCTATCTCAAATGGAAAAGTTTTCTAGCTCAACAAAATAATTTATCTCAAAGATTTATGAAAAATATTATATCAAGGGAAGATACTTTCATTTAGGGAAATAACCCACCTCAAGGAAGCACTTTAATTAGGGAACAACTTTGCAATTCCACCATTTATGATAACAACTCATAGGAAGCGAAAATAGGTATCAAATTTCAAAGTTTAAAATGGCAAGGAAAGTTCTCGTAAGTAACATAAACCATGCAAGTTACATGAAGTCCAATGTTTTGTCCTCCTAAGAGAAGATCACATGTTGCGGAGGAGCATCTTACTATTGCCAAGGAGTATAACCTAGCTTTAGTGATCACTAAATAAAACTCGGCCACAGGCACAACCTACGGTGGCACATAGTTTTGGGGTAAGAAACCATAGTGACTTACCTGCTCGGTGCTAAGTACTACTCATTTTAGATTATCTCTGCTCATCTCATAAAAATCCACTTTTACAATAATCTCATGGTTCACCACAAACCCAACAATCAAATCGATAATCTCATATGATGAAGTGGATTTCAAAGCTTTTGGACCATTAGGTCAATTCATGTCTTAATCAAATAAAAATACTCAAATCATGGGTGTTTATAGCATAAGAGTTCATAATTTCACGTCTCAAATAGGGCTTACTAACCCATAGTTCAATCTCAAGTTGAAGCTCATCAAAAGCATAATATATAGCATATATATTCATAAATCATGTGGAAATCTGGGAATTTCAGAAATTTATCTGAAAATCTCAATATAGACATATGCTTCAATATCTCAACATTGCTAACATTAGCTTTTCAAGGAGCAAAATCATAGTTTTTATACCCAGCTGTAAATTCTCAATAAAACATACAAAAATTATGTCATTTGACTCTTAATTCATGGAAAATATCAAGATAATGCATTCAATAATAATGTCAGAAATTCATAATGTAAATAAGCCTTTTAGGCACAAGGGTGAAAGGGTGACCCTTGTTTAAAACCCCACATACCTTGAATTAAAAGCTTTGGAAGAACTCTCACTTTTGGAACTCTATTTGTAATTTTGAATAAGGGTCTTGAGGCCCTTGACTTGGGAATCTTGAATATTGACTCTATTTAGAAAATCCATAGTGGATTCTTGAGATTCTTGGAAGAGGTTTTGGATACTTAGGGTTTTTGATGAGATAAAATTTGAGAAAAACCTCATAGGATCCCTATAAAAGTCTTTGATTTGGTGTTTTCATGATTTTGTAGGCTTGAAAAAAGTCCAAAATGCCCCTTTTAACATCTATACGAAGCTGAAAGAATTGAACTGGGAACTCAATTTAAGGGGTCACCGCGACATGCCACTTATCAAGGGGGCTCACTGGAAATTGGCAATTGGCAATATAGGAGTCACCGTGATACGGAGTCATCACATTTTACCATTGGTTTAGACCTAGAACCTCAGCACGATGTGCCAATATTGCGGAGTTCAACTGGAATTTGACAATTGTCAAATTGACCCTCTCCACAACGCGCTAAGTACTAAATTGGCACAGTTTTATGACTAGGTCTTAAATTAGCCATAACTTCTTACCCAAGTATCGAATTTGGGAAAATCTTATATCGATGAAAAGCTTATCAAATTTCTCACATGATGAAAAGTATAAATTAGGGAAATTTTATATGGTTGACAAGATACTCACTTAGGAGTCACTCCTACATCTTTTTAAGCTATAATTATGCTTCATTCGACACTCTCTAAGGCTCAAGCTATGAGAGAACTTTGTGGAGTCTTATAGTTCCTCTTCCTAGTATAGTTATGTATATATGAATAGTTTATATGCATATGGTTCATGTACTTGGTTTTACTGGATGGGATTATCTTATCCTTATCCTGAGTACTTGCTAGCATTTACTCGCTAACCTATCCTCGAGTAATTGTAACCCTAAGTAATGCAGGAACCGGCCATTCTACTTCTCCTTCTTAGTGATTGGATTTTGGGATTAGCTATTTTGGATTGAAAGGAAGGCTTCATTTCACATCATAGATATCTCTATGGATATTTGTTTTGGCTATGGTTGGGGTATGTCCCAATTGGATATTGGTTTTATTTTGGTTTGATTCTTTTGTGGAACTACTATAGGTTGGTATGTGTGGGATTGATAGTGGTGTCATCCTTAGTATTAGCATTGCTAGTAGGGATGATACCGGTTGACTAAATTTCTTATTTCTCCATCCTTTTATATTATGTTATGGAACTTGGTTTGGTTCCTATTGTGTTTTTGATTTATCATTTAGTTTGGCAATTAGTTATAGATATGGGTTTAGATGGTTGGACTTGTTTGGGTCAGTATTTGTCATAGAATTATCCCAAAGTTTGAATTTGTGAAATGATATGTTGTCTTGTTATACGTTTGAAATTCATCCTACTCAGGGTATATGCTCGATGGTTAGGTTAGTTATCAAGGGTGGTATCTAGTCCTAGTTGTACTTGAGATACCTACTATAACAAGGATCCTTATCGGCTTATGTAAAGTTGGTATCAGATCTTTAGGTTCTTGGTCAATTGGGAGTCTACAAAGTCGTATCGATTAGAGTCTCTTTAAGGGTGTGTAGCGCACCATACTTATAAGGGAGAGGCTACAGGGCATTTAGGGATGTTTCACTTTCTTGGTATTCTATTTTCATGCTTGGAGTCTAAGTTTTATAATCTTCTCTAATCTTGGTTTGTTCACTTTTAAAATTATGCATCGATGATATAAGACACAAGAAAACTCCCTTATCCTAAATGGGTATAGCATTGAAGGTACACTCATTACTCAGAGGATCCATACTTGGCCTACGGTTTCAATCCCTTATATTTTTGGTGTTTCTGCAATTGTTACTAATCCTATTTTGGATAAGGTAATCAATGTAGAATTTAATCAATCGATCTATGTTATTGCTCAGTTGGTTACTGCTCAGGCTGAGCGTGGCACATCTGGTGTTTCATCTACTAAGGCCACAAGGGATGGCCAATTTATAAAGATGAATCCTCCTACTTATACTGGTGTGGAGGTGGAGGAAAAAAGAAAATAGGCTAAATTTAAGGAAAGACGAGTTAAGAACTTTAGGTCTTCTGAACAAGATAGTAAGCAATAGCAAGGCAGTCAAGATGGCGGTAACTAGCCCAAGAAGAAGTTGGCAAGTTCTGGTTCTTTTCTTATAGCTAGTGACCCTTACCTGAAATAGTTGAGTGATGGCATCAGTAGGGTGGAGATAATTTCTAGGCATAGAGTGCCTAATCTCAGGCAAGCAGGGCTCAATTAGCCTCATCATACCCTCCTTATCAGTTCTATTATAGGTTACATAGGGGTTTCTGTGATGAGGCAGGTATTTCAAGTATGGCTAGACAGGCTATATAGAAATTATCCTATTGGTATGGGTGCTTCGGGAGTGAGTAAGGCTCTAATTGCTTCATCTTTTTCTTTCATACAAAGGGGTGTTACTTCTACATTTGATTCTGCTTCTAGTACTGGCGCAAGTTGGAATAATTCATAAGCTCTTGATACTCGGTAGGAATATAAGGCATCACTTAATTTCGTGACTGGTACATTACAACTTTTTTCTTGTGATGTGTATTTCTTGCTTGATATAGGGTCCACTCTCTCTTATATGACCCCATTTATGGATATGTATTTTGGTTTTGATCATAAGGTTATTTTAGATCCTTTTTCTATTTCTACCCCTTTAGGAGACTTTGTGGTTACTAAAAAATTCTATAGGGGGTATGTGATATCTGCGGGTAGTAGGAAGACTTTGGCATATTTATTTAAACTTTATATGGTGGATTTTGATGTTATTATAGGGATGGATTAGTAACACTCTTGTTATCCGTCCTTAGACTGTCGAACCTATAAGGTTGTCTTTAGGTTCCTTAGTAAATTGGTTACTAAATGGAAAGGTGGTTCCCTATCTCCTAGGGGGAGGTTTATTTCTTATCTTAGAGCTCAGATGTTATTGTCTAAAGTGTGTCTCTATTATTTGGTTTGAGTTAAAGATTCTAACTCAAAAGTTATGGTGGTGACTGAGTTTCCTGAGGTTTTTTCGAATGATCTTCTCGGTGTTCCTCCAAATAGGGAGATTGATTTTGGTATTTATTTGGTTCCAAACACTCATCCAATATCTATTCCTCCTTATAGATGGCTCTGACTAAGTTGAGCGAACTCAAGGAGAAACTTAAGGATTTTTTTAATAAAGGTTATATCCGTTCTAGTATTTCGCCATGTGGCACACCAGTTTTATTCATGTGTAAGAAGGATGGTTCCCTTTGGATGTTTATTGACTATAGGAAGTTAAATAAAGTTATGATTAAGAACAAGTATCCTCTCCCAAGGATAGATGACTTATTTGATCTATTATAGGGTGCTAAATTCTTTTCAAAGAAAGATCTTCATTTTGGGTATCATCAGCTAAAGATTAGGGAAAAGGATATTCCTAAGAAGGTTTTTCATACTCGGTATGGGTACTTTGAGTTCCTGGTGATGTTATTTGATTTGACTAATGGCCCAGCCACCTTTATGGATTTGATAAATAGGGTTTTCAAGCAGTTTCTGGGTCTTTTTGTCATTGCGATCATTAATGACATCTTGGTGTATTCTAACAGTGATGTAGATCGTGATAATCACCTCTACATAGTATTACAGACCTTGAAAGAGCAGCAGTTGTATGCCAAGTTCTCTAAGTATGAGTTCTGGTTGAACGCTGTGACTTTTTTGGGTAATATTATTTCTAGTGAGGAGATCATAGTCGATCTGCAAAAGGTTTTTGTAGTTAAAAGGTGGCCTATACCCACAACTCCAACCCATATTTAGAGTTTCTTGGGTTTGGCTGGGTATTATAAGCGACTCGTGTAAGGTTTCTCAAAAATTGTTACCCCATTGACTAAGTTGACTCAGAAGAACACAAAATTTTCTTGGTTAGAAGTTTGTGAGGGTAGTTTTGAGAAGCTAAAGGATAAGATAACTTCGGCTGCAATGTTGACATTGCCTGAAGGTAATGAGGGGTTTATGTTTTATTGTGATGCGTCCTGGGAGGGACTTGGTTATGTTTTGTTGCAGCATTGGAAGTTGATAGCCTATGCTTCCAGGCAGTTTAAGGTTCATAAGAGGGATTATCCTACTCATGATTTGGAGCTTTTAGTGGTGGTTTTTGCTTTGAAAATTTTATGGAATTATTTGTTTGGAGTGCTCATGGCTATCTTTTCTGATCATAAGAGTCTACAGTATGTGTTCACTCAAATGAAGATAAATCTTAGGTAAAGGAGATGGTTGGAGCTTCTCAAGGACTATGATATGAGTCTTCACTACCACCCAGGTAAGGCTAATGTGGTTACTGATTCTCTTAGCAGGTTATCCATAAGGAGTTTGGCTCATATGGAAAAAGAGTAGTGGGAATTGGTGAAGGATATTCACCGCTTAGCTAATTTTAAAGTTCGTCTCTTTGACACTAATAATGGTCGTATGATGGTACAAGAGGTGATTCAGTTATCTCTTGGCGCAGAGATCAAGGAGAAGCAAATGCTAGATCATATGTTGATAAAAATCAAGAGTTATATTAGTGGGCAGAAGATAATGGTATTTGAAATCAGTGGTAATGGTACCTTGAGGTACCAAAGGCGTTTATGTGTTCTTGCCATCAATGGTTTAGGATAGAGGGTTTTAGCTGAGGCATATGTATCTCGCCATGTTGTTCATTATCGTTTGACAAAAATGTATCATGATTTAAAGGAGATGTATTGGTGGAGTGGTATGAAGAGAGATGTGGCTGAATTTATGGTCATATACATGGTGTACCAATAAGTCAAAGTTAAGCACATGAGGCCTAGTGAGTTATATCAGGAAATAGAGTTTCCGAAATGGAAATGAGAGGTAATAAATATCAACTTTGTTACCGGTTTTCCTAGGTGTCAAAATCAATTTGATTTGATTTGGGTCATCGTGGATAGGATGACCAATTTTACTTAAATTCTTGCCGGTGCAGACTAACTTTTCTTCTGAGGACTATGCGAAATTGTATCTTCATGAGATTATTAAGTGGCATGGGGTACCTATTTCTATTATCTTTGATCGTGGTATGCAAATTTCATCTCACTTCTGGCAGTCTTTTTAGAAAGGGTTGGGTACTAAGGTTAGTGTGAATACTATTTTTTATTCGTAGATGGATAGGCAAGCAGAGAGGACTATTCAGACATTAGATGACATGCTTCATGATAGTGTTGTTGATTATTGTAGCAATTGGGTTGACCTTCTACATTTTGCAGAGTTTGATTAAAAAAATAGCTATTATTCTAGCATTATAACGGCCCCTTTTAAGGCATTGTACGGTAGGAGGTGTAGATCTCCAATTGGGTGGTTCGAGCTTTGTGAGATAGATATATTCTGTCTGAATTTGGTTTTTCATCCTATGGAAAAGGTAAAGGTGATTCGCGATATGCTTAAGGATGCCAAAATTCACCAAAAGTTCAATGAGGATGTAAGGCGTAGAGACATAGAATTGGGGACAAGGTGTTCCTAAAGGTATCTCCAAAGAAGGGAGTGACGCGATTCGGGAAAAAGGGGAAGCTCACTCCCCGGTATTCTAGTACTTTTGTGGTTTTGCAGATTATTGGTAATATGGCTTATGAATTAGAGTTGCCTTCTAGTTTGATGTAATATCCCATAATATTCTTAGCTTATTTGGCCTCTAGTTGCATGCATAGGAGGCTTAAATTCTAAAAATTTCACTAAGTGTTGGGGACTTAGTCATTTTTAAGGCCTCTTGACTTTGAGGATTTTTAAATGGGTGTTCCCAACCCCGAGATATTAGTTTTTGAGTTAATTCATGTTTAGTGTTGTAAGGGGCATGTGTCAGAGACGTTTTGGATTTTTTGAACGAGGATTGGTTCATGTCAGTGCCGCGTCGCTGTGCTAATCCCTATGGCACTCTACCGAATCATGTTGATCATGAAATTCACAACACAGTTACTAATTTAAATGCCTGAGGGGAAAATGTGTCTTTTCCCCTCAATTCAAGTCGTCATATCACAACTTATATCACTAGTTAGGGCATTAAAAACCCCTCTTCTTCTATTCTCCTCTCAAAGAAACCCTATTCATCTCCCAAGAACATCAATACAATTACTTTCTCTCCAAGGAAACCAAGAATTCAAGTTCCCAAATCCAATAACCTTCAAAGAGACAACAATATTGGTGTTTCTTTTCAAATATTAAGGGTTTAAGGTATGTGAGATGTTCATCCATGGGCCCGTGTCACCCATAGATTCCAAGAACCCTTTTTTGTTTTTAAATTATGAATTTTTCATATTTATGTTTAATTATGTCCATGAATATCTTATTAATTTGATTTCATGCTATGATTATAAGTGTTTTCTAGTGGAATGAGCCATTACATGTTTGGAATATCGAAATCTTTACAATTAAATCCCTAATTCGTGGTTGTTAGTATTGTAAATATATTGTTGTCGCATGTTTGACCATTGCCATGCGAAGTTCATTACTCTCATGTGTTTGATGAATTTTCTAAGTTGAGTTTAGAATAATGATTCCCTACTATGGTTTTCAACGCTTTTAATTGCCCTTATTATTATTTCTATTTAGTGTTGGTGGGTTATGAGCACCTACTACATAGTTGTTTACGTAATTTCAGTATCTTTAGAATGATTTCAGATAAACCATGAGTATTGTCATTCAGTCACTTACTATGATCAGTTGATTTCTCAGTTTAACTTAGTTTGGCCCAATATCGGTATCATTCAGTTGGGAGTAACACTTAGCAGCGAGCAAACATAGGGATGGTATCACCCCTGTCAGCTTAGGCTGAGACACTAGTAGCAGTCCCTAAGTTCTAGACCTACGGTGCCACCATAGATTTTGAGGGGTCCCCCGTCACTTAGGCATGACACCCTCATCCTTTGGGACATCAGCCATATGGAATCCACATCGTTAGTCAATACTTGTACACTTGGCAAGGTACCAACACCCTCCCAACTGGGGTTATAGGTAGGACCCAGATAGTATATTGAGGTATGTCGGTTTTAGCTAGCTCACACAGTCTCAGTGCAGTATTTAGTACAAAATTTTGTTTAGGTTTGTTTGACCAAGGCATACAGACTTCCAGTTATTCATTCATAAAATTTTAGTTTTTCAATTTACAAAGTATTTCAAAAATATTATATGCTTGGTCTTGCATTCTTAGATATTTTAGTTTTTCATACATTCATTTTTAATTATCTCATGCTATTTAGTCAGTCATTGTTTCATGCATAATTAGCCCATGTATTTCAGTCTAACCTTATCTCATATACCAGTACATTCAATGTACTTATCCCATACTCTTATTTGTGCTATGATGTTTAATATAATAGGTTTGGATACTAAGTTTCCTAATAGTACGTAGACCGTCCAACATTATAGCAGCAGCAGCAGTGGTGAGTCCTAATCCTTCGAGGACAAGTTTATCTTTCATTCAGTTTTTTTAGCATTTCTTTTACTTAGTCAATTAGAGTTAGTTAGGGGATGTCCCATAAATTCCATAGTCAGTCAGTTAGAGGCTTTTCAAACATTCAGACAGTCAGTTTATCAGTATTTTTAGTGGCATTTTAGTATTTTTATCAGATATTTATAGACTTGTGATTGAATCACACTTTTAGTATTCAAATTGATTTTGTCTTATTGGTTTAACTTTTGACTAAATATTTTATTACCAGATTACTCAGTACTAACAGTGGGTACAATCTCATGGGTTAGCTTTTGGTCACTTGTGATCATAAGCACCGTTGTCGTGACTAGGGGGTACCTCCAGTTGTGAAAAAACTTGGTATCAGACCTTAAGGTTTTACAGTGTCCTAGAGAGTCTAAAAGTTGTGCTGAGTAGAGCCTTGTGCATGGGTGTGAAGCATGCCACACTTATGGGAAAAAGGCTACTAGATGTTTGAGGAAAATTTTCCCTTCTTTTAGAGTTCATGTCATGCAAAAGAGAATAAGCTCTACTTAAATACTCTTTCTAATTCATCATTTATTCCATTATAGAGGATGCCTCCTAAAACAAACAATGGAAGAAGGAATGGGAATCATCCTGCGCCACCGCCTATTTAGGAAGATCCCCTGAATAAGCATGTCACTCACACCGAATTCAAGGCCTTTTTTATGACCCTAGCTTATTCTATAGCTGCTCAGAACAATAAGCAAGATGTTTCCCCATCCAATCTAGTGGAAAATACCATTGCATCTAGGGTTTGATATTTTATTCGAATGAATCCCTTTTTGTTTTCGAGATCTAAGTCTGAGAATGATCCGCAGAAGTTCCATAATATGGTTCAGAAGGTTACAGATATTATGGGTGTCACTTCAAGTAAGAATGAAGAATTGGTTGCTTATCAATTATAGGATGTAGCTCACACCTGGTATAAGAAGTGGAAGAATGATAGGGGTGTTGGGACAAGGCTTATAGAGTGGGGGAAGTTTTCCACGGCTTTCTTAGACTGGTTCTTTCCACTATAGTTAAGGAAGGCTAAGGTGCAGGATTTCATAAATTTAAAGCAGGTTACTCTGAGTGTGAAGGAGTACTGGCTTAAGTTTACTCAATTGGCAAGTTATTCTCCTAATATGGTGGCTGACAACAGGTCTAGAATTAATAAGTTTGTTTCTGGTGTAGCTTATATTGTAGTCAAGGAGTGTAGGACTGCCATGTTGATTAAGGAGATGGATTTATATAGACTTATGGTTCATGCTCAGCAGATCTAGGAGGGGAAGATTTAGGAGAAAGAAAAAGAGAATAAGAGGACTAGGATAGATAATTTTAACTTTTATCAGTTGAGGTGAGAAGGTGGTAATTGCTCTCTATTTTGTCAGGAATTTTCAGCTCCAGTTCCATCTTCAGTTGGTGTGCCAGTGCCAAAGTTCAGGAATGACAGTCGAGATAAGGCGCCAGTCTCTAAGTCATAGGGCAGTGTGAATAGTGGTCATACTATCCCACTTTGTTGGAGATTTTGTAAGAATCATCCAGGTGAATATAGCGCTGGCAGTGATGTGTGTTTTAGGTATGGCAGGCTAGGCCATAGAATAAAGGAGTGCTCAATGGGTATGTGGAAAGGTAGGAATGATCGCCAGCAGGGTCAAAATAATTTTTTAGCAGTACTAGTAGGTCTTCTAACTCAGCAGGGCACTACATCTAGTGCCACTAGTGGGCAGCATCGGAATAGGTTGTATACACTTCAGTCCTGATGGGATCGAAAAAGTTCTCTTGATGTTATTACGGGTACGTTGTAGGTCTTTCATCTTCATGTGTATGTTTTAGTAGACCCAGAGCCTCACATTTTTTCATAACCCCCTATATAGTTGTTAATTTTTGTGTCAGTCCAAAAACATTAGTAGAGCCTTTCTCAGTGTGTACCCAAGTGGGTAAATTTATCATAGCCAGATTGGTATAGAGAAATTCTCCGATTATAGTATCCCAGAAAAACAGTTCAGTTTATCTTATGGATTTAGAGATGACTAATTTTTAATGTCATTCTCGACATGGACTGGCTCCACTCATGCTACACTTCAGTTGACAGTAGAAACTAAGCCATTCAGTTTCAGTTTCCTAATGAACCAATCATTGAATGGAGGGGTAGTACTTTTGTACTTAAGGGTCAAATTATTTCATATCTTAGAGCGAGAAATATGATATCTAAGTGGTGTGTTTATCATTTTATTTGAGTCAAAGACTTTAATTTTGAGGCTTCTATTCTCGAGTCATTTTTAGTAGTTAGGGAATTCTTGACATTTTTCCTAAAGATCTTCTTGGAGTTCCTCCTAAAAGGGAAATTTACTTTGGAATAGATCTCCTTCCATCTACCCAACCTATCACTATTTCTCCCAACATAATGGCTCCAGCTAAGCTTAGAGAGTTGAAAAAATAGTTGAAAGATCTCTTAGATAAGGGATTCATATAGCCTAGTGTTTCCCCGTGGGGCTCTCCAGTTCTTTTTATTCGTAAGAAAGATGATTCTCTCGGAATGTGCTTCGATTATCATCAGTTAAATAAAGTCACAATCTAGAATAAATATCTACTCCCTAAGATTGATGACTTGTTTAACCAACTTTAGGGTGCTAGTTATTTATCTAAGATAGACTTCAGATCTAGGCTATCATCAGCTCAGAGTTAGAGAATGCGACATTTCGAAGACAACTTTTAAAACTTGGTGTGGTCACTTCAAATTTTAAGTCATGTCTTTTGGACTATCGAATGCCCCGTCAGCTTTAATAGACTTGATGAATAGAGTGTTCAAGCAGTACTTGGACATGTTCGTCATAGTTTTCATTGATGATATTATTGTCTATTCCCTTAGTGCAAGTGATCATATAGACCATCCCAGAATTGTATTGTAAACTCCTAGAGCCCATTAATTGATCGCCAAATTTAGTAAGTGCGAATTTTGGCTATGATCAGTAGCTTTCCTTGGCTATACTATTTACTATGATGGCATTAGAGTTGACCCTCAAAATACCAAAGTAGTGAGAAATTTGCCTAGACCCATCTTTACATCAAATATATGGAGTTTCTTGGGTTTGGCTGGCTAGTACAGATGGTTTGTTAAAGGGTTGTCTTCTATTGCATTCCCCATGTCTTGATTGACTCAGAAGAATGTCAAATTTCATTGGTTAGATTCTTGTGAAAAGAGTTTTTAGGAGTTGAGGACTCAACTCACTTTAGCCCTAGTCTTGACTTTGCCAAATGGTTTAGATATGTTTGTTGTTTACTGTGATGCTTCCAAAGTTGTTCTTTGTTGTGTGTTGATGCAGAGAGGTAAGTCTATATCCTGTGCTTCTAGATAGATTAAACCCCATGAAAAGAATTACCATACCTATGATCTTGAGTTGGCAGCTATTGTTTTTGCCTTGAGAATTTAAAGGCATTATCTTTATGGGGTTCATATTAATGTATTTACAAATCACAAAAGTTTAAAGTATGTATTTTCACAGAAAGATTTAAATATTTTTCAAAGAACGTGGCTTGAGTTGTTAAAATATTATAATATTAGTTGGTTGTATCATTCGAACAAGGCCAATGTAGTAGTAGATGCCCTTAGTAGATTATTTATAGGTAGTGTTTCTCATATTAAGAATGATAAGAAGAAGTTATTCCAAGAGGTTCGTCAACTTGCTAGATTAGGTGTTCGGTTGGTTGATTCAGCTGAGGGTAATATATGGGTACAGAATGGTTTGTATTCTTCTTTTGTTTCCAAAGTGAAAGAAAATCAAGAAAGGGATTCCATCTTGGTTAAGTTGAAGGAATTAGTTAGAGATCAGAAGATAGAGGTTTTATCCCAAGGGGAAAATAGTGTGTTGTGATGTCAAGGTAAGTTGTGTGTACTGTGTGTCAATGGTTTGAGACAGCAGATTTAAGCAGAAATCTATAGTGCACGTCACTCTATACACCCAGGAGCCACTACGATGTACCATGATTTTCAAGAAATCTATTGGTGAAGTGGTATGAAGTGGTATATACCAGAGTTTGTAGCTAAGTATGATAATTGTCTGTGGGTTAAATTTGAGCCCCAGAGGCCAAGTATCACATTACAGGAGTTATTGTAGATAGAATGACCAAATCATCCCATTTGATGCCCTTTCATACTACATATTCAGCCAAAGATTACACAAAGCTCTCTATTAGAGAGTTGGTTAGGTTTTATGAAGTCCTATTATCTATCATTTCAAATAGAGTTAATTGGTTTACCTCTTACTTTTGGAAGGCATTTTAGAAGGTTCTTGGTACCCAAGTTCATCTCAGTACAACTGTCCATCCCCCGACAAATGGTCAGGAAGGTAGGACCATTTAGACTCTTGAGGACATATTAAAAGCATTTGTTATTGACTTTAAAGAGAGTTAGGATGATCACTTACCTTTGATTGAGTTTGACTAAAATAGCAGTTATCACTCCAGTATTCAGGTGGCTCCATTTGAGGCTCTCTATAGAAGGAGATGTAGATCTCCTATTGATTGGTTTGAGGTAGGTAAGGCTTCTTTAATAAGACCAAATTCGGTGTTTGATGTAATGGAGAAAGTTTAGTTAATTAGGAAGAGGCTTAAAACAGCCCAAAGCCATCAGAAATCCTATGCAGGTGTGAGGAAAAAAGACCTTTAGTTTGATGTTAGTGAGTTAGCCTATGTGAAAATCTCACCCATGAAGGGAGTGAAGAGATTTGGTAAGAATGGGAAGCTCAGTCCCCGATATATTGGCCCTTATAGAATTTTTAGTCATTCTGGAAAGGTAGCTTATGAGCTAGAGTTGCCTGAAGATTTGGCATCAATGAATCCGATGTTTTATGTTTCCTTATTAAATAAGTGTATTGGTGATCTAGCTATTTTAGTTCCTTTAGAAAACACAGAAGTTCAGGATAGACTCTCTTACGAAGAAATCTTAGTTGAGATCCTTGATCATCAGATTCAAAGGCTAAGGAACAAAGAAGGATCCTTGGTTAAAGGTCTTTGGTGAAATCAGTCCGTTGAGGGAGCCAATTGGAAACTAGATGCAGATATACGTACCAAATATCCTCATCTTTTGTCTACATACTCAGACTCACCTTAAGGTAACTATTTTTCTTAGATTGTCTCTTTTCCATTCTTAGTTCCAACTATATAATCATTCTCATGTCAGTGCATGCCTTTACAAAATCAATTCAGTTCATGTATCATATTTCAGACTTAGTCATGAAAACTATGTTTCCAGTTATCCATGTTCAGTATATGACCTCAGTTGCCTTAGTTTAGAACTCTCAGCTTAATTAGTCTCATTTAAGGATGAATTTTGGGGAGCTATTATAATACCCTGTAATATTCTTAGCTCAGTTCGGCTGTTCGTTGCATGTATAAGAGGCTTAAATTCTAAAGATTTCACTAAGTGTTAGGGACTTTGTCACTTTTAATGGCTTTTAACTTCGAGGATTTTTAAATGGATCTTCATGACCCCGAGATGTTGGTTTTAGAGTTAATTAATGTTCATGGGTGTAAGAGGCATGTCTCAGAGAAGTTTTGGATTTTTTGGATGAGGATTGGGTCTTGTTTGGATCACGATTACAGCAACTCATCGCGATAGTGCTGTGTTGTGGTGCTAATCTCAATGGCACATCTACCACATCGCGCTGATCAAGTAATTCGCAGCCATGTTACAAATTTAAATGCCTGAGGGGCAATTGTTTCTTTTACCCTTAATCCAAGTCATCATGTCATGATTTATATAACCAGCTAGGGTGTTATTTAACCCTCTTCTTCAATTCTCTTTTCAAAGAAACCCTATTATCTCCCAAGAACAATAATGCAATTATTTTCTCTCCAAGAAAACCAAGAATTCCAGTTCCCAAATCCAAGAACCTTCAAGGAGACATCAAGATTGGTGTTTCTCTTCGAAGATTAAGGATTTAAGGTATGTGTGATGTTCATCCATGGGCCTTTTTCAACCATGGAGTCCAAGAATCTCTTTTTATTTTAAAATTATGAATTTTTCATACTAAAGTTGAATTATGTCGATGAATATCTTTTAAATTTGATTTCATGATATGATTATAAATCTTTTCAAGTGGAATGAGCCATTACATGTTTTGAATATCGAAATCTTCACAATTAAATCCTTAATTCGTGGTTTTTAGTATTGTAACTATGTTGTTATTGCATGTTTAATGCATTCCCATACGAAGTTCATGATTCTCATGTGTTTGATGAATTGCCTAAGTTGACTTTTGAATAATGATTCATTATTATGGTTTTCAAAGCTTTTACTTGTCTTTATTGTTATTTTCATTCAGTGTTGGTTGGTTACGAACACCAGATACCTAGTTGTTTAACCAATTTAATTATCTTCAGAATGATTTCAGATAAAGCATGAGCATTGTCATTCAGTCAGTTACTATGATCAGTTGATTTTCAGTTAAAATAAGTTTAGCCCAATATATGCGCCATTCAGTTGGGATTAACACTTAGTACTAAGTGAACATAGGGATGTTGTCTCCCCCATCAGTTTAGTCATGAGGCACTAGTAGCATTCCCTAAGTTCTAGACCTACGGTGCCACTGCAGATTTTGAGGGGTCCCCCATTAGTTAGGCATGACACCCTCATCATTTAGGACATCAGCCTTATGGAATCCACATAGTCAGCCAGTGCTTGTACCAATGAAAAGGTACCTATACCCTTCCAACTGGGGTTATGGTTGGACCCCGATAGCATATTGGGGCATGTGGGTTTTAGCTAGCTCCCACAATCTCAGTGCAGTATTCAGTATTGAATTCAGTTCAGTTTTTTTTTACCAAGGCATATAGATTTCTAGTTATTCAATCATAAGATTTCAGTATTTTAGTTTACAGTGGTCTTGTATTCTTATATATTTCAGTTTTTCATACATTCATGTTCAGTTGTCTCATGTTATTTAGTCAGTCATTATTTCATGCAGAATTAGCCAATGTATTTTAGTATAACCTTATCTTATATACTAGTACATTCAACATACTTATCGCATACTCTTCTTTGCGTTATGATGTTTAATATCATAGGTTCGGAGACTCAGTTTCCTAATTATTCATAGACCATCCGGCGTTACAACAGCAGCAGTAGTGGTGAGTCCTCATCCTTCGAGGACAAGTTTATCTTTTATTCAATTATTTAAGTATTTATTTTACTTAA
The DNA here is from genome assembly GCF_002878395.1 of Capsicum annuum. Taxonomy (NCBI): domain Eukaryota; kingdom Viridiplantae; phylum Streptophyta; class Magnoliopsida; order Solanales; family Solanaceae; genus Capsicum; species Capsicum annuum. The sequence continues at coordinate 80,967,921 of NC_061120.1, read as the reverse complement.
TCAGTTGGAGTTAGTTGGGGGGGTGTATCATCAACTCCACAGTCAGTCAGTTAGAGGTTTTTTAGATAGTTAGTTAGACAGCTCGTCAGTTTATCAGTATTGTCAGTTGCATTTTAGTATTTTTATCAGATGTTTACAGACCTGTTATTAAATCATGCTTTCAGTATTCAGATTGATTTTTCCTTATTAGTTTATCTTTCTCGTACATTCAGGAATAAATGATCCTAGTGGGGGAGACTGAAACACCCTGGGATTGACACCCTTAGAAAATTTCCTGGATTTCTTTTTTTAGATAAGATATGGCTAGGGGTACAGGTCATATGTTGAGGTATGGTTGTTAAGGCTTGGTCATACACTAACCACAATTGGCTGGTGGGTTGGATTATTTTCTAGAATAGATATGACTTAAAGGGCACGGGTCGTATGGTAGGATACGGGTCGTATGGTTTGGGTTATCGTTCACTTAATCAAAGACTTAGTAAAGTAACTTCGATCTGAGTTTGAGTGTCTCACCATGGGTCATGAGATAGAGTACTAGTCGTATTGTCCCACCCATATGTTGGACAGTGTCAACTCCTCTTGGTTCTATTATGGGTACGGGTTAAGGGTATAAGTCGTATCCTTGGATACGGGTTTGTATTACATGTTCTTATGTTGACTAGTGTGGGGGTCTAATGGGGATCTATGGTTCGAGTGGTGGGTACCACTCATATTAGAGGGTACGAGTGGTATGGATAAGTTATTCACACCTGCGGGGATTTTATACAGCTAAGTTAGGGGTAATCTAGACATTTCCCCTCTTAACCCATTATGACCCTACGACTTATATCACATTTGAGAGGTTATTTTCCCTATTATTCTAATATTTAGAAAACTCTTTAATTCTCTTTAAGGCTCTTGGGTAAAGAAAGGCTAAGGTTTCATCTAGAGGAGCAATTTGAGGCTTGTTTGTGTGATTTCTCTCCATCATCTACATATTCTAAGGCAAGATACTTCTCCCTCATTGTTAGTTCCAACTAAAGGCATGATTTATACAATGTTTTCATGGCATGATTATTGTATTATTTGGGAGTTTTAAAATATGTATTGGGGTTTTGGTTATAAATGTTTGGTTATGGTTTACCCATGTTTTAATTATGTTGTCACATGCTTTAATTGGCGGTTTAGACAATTAATTGCTAGGTAGTGGTCAATTGGTAATTGGATTTGGTTTTGGAAATACTATGCCCCCAACATGTTTGATAAAATGCCTACGATAATGCTTTTACTATATTATTCGACTTTTTATGGAACAATTGAATAGTATGGTTTGGTAATAAAACCCTAAATGGTATAAGTGGTTTAAATGGTTTAGAATGGTTAAATGGTAAGGTTTGGTAGTCATGGTTATGGTTAATTAAACTTCCTTGTGAGGTACAGGTGAATTCCAAAGTAAACATGTTAATGAACAACTTGTGGGGTACATGACATACCCAATTAAACATATAATGGAACACTTATGGGGTACATGGGATTCCCCCATGTTAACTTAATGATGTAATCTATGGGTACATAGGAATCCGTATACATAAAATAGTTGGCTAAGGATATTTATTGCAAGCTATAGTCAGTATCATATTACCACTACTCATAGCCTTGGTTAATAATAATGAAATAATGGTTTAGTTCTTTGGAAATGGTTTTAATTGAGCAATAATGGTGGGGTGTGATAGATAACTGTGAAGCTGAAAGTCCAATGAACGGACACTGGAAATTCATGTTTGCCGATATGAGAGGTTGGTCATAGAGACAATATTTGATGCTAAGAGGTACATGGGAACCCACTAAGTATATTGTATATATGTATCATGGAGAGCGAGGGGAACTTGGTAATCCCCTACTTTTATGGTATCTCCAGTTCATGCGGCTACACACATAGATCCATTCAAGGGGTTACACTGGACCCATATTGCTCATGGGTGGATCTAGGATGGTGAAGCTACATATACCTAGGTTAATTATTTTAATGGCATGCTATACCCGATTCCCTTTCCCGGGGTTATTTATAAATGTATGGTTTGTATGCATATAGTTGGTGTACTTTGTTTTACTGGATGGCATTATTTTATCCTTATCCTATTTACTTGCCAGTGTTCACCCGCTATTGCGTCCTCAGGAGGTTGTATCCTCAGGTGATGCAGGAATCGGCCATTCTACTCCTCCTGCTTAGTGATCGGATTTTAGAATCATCTATTTTTGTTAAAGTGGTAAGCTTCCATATTCAGGAAGGCTTCATTTCATATTCTAGATATCTCTATCTATTTTTGATACTTTATGAATATTGGTTTTGTCTATGGTTGGGGACATGTCCCAACCGGATATTGGTTTTCTTTTGTTTTGAGGCTTTTGTGGAACTACTATGGGTTTGTATGGGTTGGATCAATAGTTTTTTCAGCCTTAATATTGACATTGGTATTGGGGATGATACCGGTGGACTAAATTTCTCACTGTTCTATCCTCTTATATTATGTTATAGAACTTGGTTTGGTTACTGTTATATTTTTGGTTTATGGTTTGGTTTGGCAATTGGTTATTGGTATGGGTTTGTATGGTTGGACTTGTTTGGGTTGATCTTGGTCATAGACTTATCCTAGAGTTTGGATTTGTGCAATGATATGTTGTCTTGTTATATGTTTGAAATTCATCTGACTTAGGGTATATGTTGGATGGTTGGATTGAGCATCGGGGGTGGTCTCAATCCATGTTGGACTTGAGATTCCCATTACGACAAGGCCCCTAGTCGGGTCATGTCAGATTTTTATGAGTGGTGGTATATCTAATCGCTTGAGCTTAATGCTCAAAAAGGTTTATATAAGTCAAGGCATTAGGGTTTTTATCCCTAACAATAACAATGTCAATGCTTACGTGAAGGCAATTGATGACAATTCTTAAGCTCTGGCAAGGCATTGGCCAGAACCCTTATGAAGAGGCTCTCAAGTATGAAATTTGATAGAAGTTATACATTGTGTGAGTACATTATGGAGAGGAGAGATATTGTTGTTAAAATCAAGTCCCTTGAGGTTGATATACTTGCACCATTTCTTTTGACTTTAATTCTCAACTATTTTCAAATGGAATATGTTCAAGATATCTTACGACATAAATAAAGATAAATAATCAATTGTCACAACCCGATTTATTAGCCATGATGGTATCTACTCTATCCCATCAGTAGGTAAGCCAAACCATATTCCGGAGCTAATTGCAATAGGCTGACTTGGTGGGAAATGGCCTAAAAGTTTGAATTTGACAATTAAAGGCTTCAATGGAAATAATACAATCATAAAGGTCTAATAGATAGATAGAAAACCAAGAAGCATCCCAAAAATTAGTGATGTCGGTACAAGAGCTATTACAATAAACTATGAGTATTGAATAGTCAAATACAATTTTTCCCCGAGATGAAATACTAGACATAGATAATAGAAGGAAAAAGGGTAACTCTAATTCCAAGAGCTCACCCAATCTCTAAAATCAATCCTGCATAAATGTTGAATCAGCATTTCAACCTAGTACTCAGATTTGCACCAAAAAGGTACAGAAGTGTAGTATAATTACTGAAACTATGGATACTCAGTAGGCATCATCGGCCGATTGATCTAAATTATGATATAAATACAATAAGATACAAGATAAATTAAGATATGTCAAATAAAAGAAGCAAACTTGGAAATAAGATCTAACACCCCTATACATAGATAAATAAATTCATATGAGATAATAGCATAAAGATCATACCATTATAACTACAATATTTGCCCTTATAATCCAATAAGTCGGAAAAAATAAATAACCTAAATCAGGCCTTAATAAGCCAGGAGGGTACAATCCAGGAAAATAAATATCTGAATAACCATAAATCACCAAATTATCTTGCCATAATCAAGAACCTATCCGAATTGTACTATCTCATACATGAGTCCCAATGTCGGACTTGAATTAAAAGTTAATAGCATTATCACTATTATCATGATTTATCAAACTCGAACTAGAACTCATACAATCAAGATCATTATCCACTGTCGAACATGAATAGGAAATCATAATTAAAATCTATATCGATAAACTATGTCACCAAGCTATACTGGTAAGCTAACCCAATAGACTATGACAATATTGAATCTAATAAGTCATGCCAATAACCTTGCCCATAGGTTATGTCAATAGTCAAAGTCATAAGTTATTTTAATATTCATAACTATAAGCCACCAGTCATATCATTAATCATAAATTTTATCTGTAAGCCACATCATATCTATGAGCCATTAGTCATATCTATAAGCCACATTATATATATAAGCCATAACACATATATAAGACATATCATGTATATAAGCCATATCACATCCATAAGTCGTATCATGTATATAACTAATACCATATCTATAAACCATGTCATATATATAAGCCATAACATGTATACAAGCTATATCATATCTATAAGTCATGTCATGTGTATAAGACCTATCATATATACAAGCCATATCATATCTATATTCCATATTATTTAATAATGGTGGTATCTATATCATTAAGCATGTAAATAGATCAATTAATATTCATATCCAGAATCCATGCAAATAATCACACATATATGTTATTAATCATATTCGAAAACCATATCAATAATCATATCGGTATTCATATCATTAATCACGCTTATAAAATGTATCCTTATCCATGCGTATGAGCAATATCATTAGTGATACTCGAAATTAGCATCAATCCTTCCACATCAAGATAATATTCTGAATAAATATATTTAACCTCTTCAAGTGTCAAAACAACCATTAATATGAGTATATTATATGCAAATAAGACTATAATACTATTATGTCTTGGACTAAGGTGCACCGGAGGGTCCCACTCTAATCCTCGAAATCTATATTTAGGCAACTCCTACCTCGGACTAGGCTAAGATATCTAAGTTCATTCTAGATGTCAAGTAAGCCATAAATAGACCTAAGTTAGTAATTCTTCCCAAACATGAACAACTAAGGAAATCCTACCAAAAACAATAGCAACTAAGGCAATCCTCCCTTAACTTAAGAAACTAAGAACAATTCCACCCCGACATGAATAGCTGAGGCAACTTTACCTAGATTGAGTAATTAAGGTATTTCCATTCTGAACATGAATCACGAAACCCTATTCACCTAAGCTGAGAATAACTACGCTAAATACTCTAAGTTTATAATTTCAAGGTAGCCTAAATGCTTCAACTCTACCAATGTTCTCATTCATACTTATAACACCTAAATCCCACCCCATATTATGACACCTCAGGTACTTGAAATCTAGGCCTCCCAGGTGACAAATTCTTAAATTGGCCAATTTTTGTAATGTATTCAAAGCTTCCATGACCACGACTCAGGTGATGAGTAGTTACCTCAAGTAATGAGTCATGAGGTAACACTCTTTGTCTCAACAGTAAGGTTTACCTAGGAGTCTTTCTTGATCATGACTTATCATGATGACTCACTCTGTCAGGAAATGAGTCGTGATGAGGAACTCGTGATCATAACAGTGCAATAATAGGATTTTGGTCCCTAGGTAACGACTTAAGGTCAGACCTTATGAGTCGTTACCTATCCCGTTACAACTAGCACCTATTTTTTTGTACACTTTAATTAAGGCTATTTTGGTATTTTCATTCCTCCACACTATTCTTATGATATAAAAACACATAAAGGCCCTCATTATCTTCAATTAATCAAATCAAAATACTATTTTCTCCTCTTCAACACCCAAAGCAACAACACTAGGGTATTACAATGGACTTAAAACCTAGGCTCCAATACTTGATTTCTCTGTAAGTTCTTTGGTGTTTCATCCACATCTCTTATTCGTAAACTTGGATTTTCCATTAACGCATAAACTAATCCAATATTTACATGATTTGATGAGCTAGTTTAAAATTGGGTTAAGAGGTTTTGATAATGGTTATTGGAATTATTTTTCCATGTTTAAAATTTGTCATTTATGGTTTCATTATTGGTTTTGGAACTGCATGGGTTTATTCTTTTAGAGTTTAGAATGGATAGCATAGGTTTCCCTAAATCGATAGATTTTGGCTTCATAGTGGCATTAACCCCAATCCACCTTTATGATTTTGGTTTTAAATATGGAATTTGCATAATTTATCACTTATGCAACTGTTGCAGTTCATTAATGAATAAATGGATAAAAAAGATTTGAAAAGCGTTGGTAGCCATGGTTTTGGGTTTTAAAAAAGACCTTGGGAGTCAATTGGTTAATTGGAATGGATTGGCATGATTATATAAGCTTGCAAGCATAATTGGTATGACGATACCAAGTGGTGAATGCCTTAAAATAAGTATCCTTGGTTCATAGTTTTTATTATGTTCAAAATGGTTTTAATTTCAACTCAAAGAGGGTTGTGTAGCTCATCGTGAAGGTGGAGGTCTCAGGGGACCAATACTGGAAACCATATTTTCTAGTGTAGAGGTCTATATGACCTCGTTCTTGGTTCACACAATATATTTTTGGGATGGCTAGAGCCTTGGTATTTCTGGATTTCCTTCGAACTTCCTTGGTTCATGCAACTAACATGCATTGGTGCCCTTTCAATAGGGGGAGATAAGCCTATATAGGTTGTGGGTGCCCTTAGGATGGATAGAGCTACACAGTCCACGTTAATATTATAGTCTTATGTTTTTTATCCTTGCCCATAACCCGACATCCAATATATGTATATGAATATGTATGCATATGGTTTTGATTAGCTTTGGAAATAACATTACTTTATCACTTTCCCTGAGTTACATAGTAGTGCTTATCCCACTAACCATTCCTTGATGCTACATCATTTCATTATATAGGGTCCTAGGGATTTTCTTTTACTCTTTTGCACCGTTAGGTGGTGTGGTGCATCGGTTGAGTTGTTTTGAATTGGTGAACCACCATCTTCTGGAAATCCTTGTATAATACCCCATACTTTTCTTAGCTCAGCTTATCTCTTAGTGTGTCAAGGGTTAACTTCAAAAGCATATAACTCTTGATGTGTATAGAATTTTCTAGCTCTAGACCTACCAATGAGTAGCTAATTAAATCAGATTTCTAAAGATACCAATTTTGCCTCAATTTGATACTCGATTAAGAAGTTATGGCAATTTTTTTGAAAGTAGTAGAACACCGTGATAAGCACCACGTCACAGTGAAGGACAAGTTTTCAATTGTCAGATTTCCAGTGGAGTACCACGATTATCCTGGGTCGTGGAGAATTTCTAGTTCCTATTCATCCTATTCCAGTAGCTCAACGCAATTTGCATGTATCGCATCAAAATTCCCAATTGGACAGATATCACATCGTAGTTGAGTGCAAAGTGGCACTCATCTTTTTTCAGTGATGTAATGCGATTACATCACATCACACTAGAGCCCAAACTGGTGTTTGTCCTTTTTCTAGTGAGCCACCGCGATAGAAGTATATCGCGGTGGTGTGCCAAATAAGAATTTTTCCAGTTCCAAGTAATTTTTACAATGGGAAATCTAGTCATTTTCCCAATCCCCAAATCATGAAAAATAAGGAATTTAACCTATTCAAAGCATTATATGATCCTTTCCACATAATTACTCTCCAAGAAACCCTAGAACATCAATTCTTAATCCCCAAGATATCCAAATTCCACCTCTCTTTTTTCAAGATAACTCAAAATTAAAGATTCTCAATTTAAGAACTTCAAGAATCAATCTTCAAGAGCACAACTAGGAACTCAAAGTTCAAGCTCCTTTATCAATTTCGTCAATTAAGGTATGTGGCATTTTCAACAAGGATAATTCTTTCATCTTTGGGCCCAAAATTAGTTTTAAAGTTGATTTTTACATGAAATTATATGAATTTTAGTTTAGGGTTTATACCAACTTATTACTATTTGAAGATTATGAGATTTTGAGAGATTTAGATGTTGAATTGCATGTCTACTTTTGTATTTTCATATGTATTGAAGTAATTTCCAAATTTAGAATTGAATTATCTATATTTTCTCTATCAAGGATGAACTTTATGATGATTTAACATGAAATAGATGCATGGGTTATCATCCCTAGTTTGAATGTTATTATTTTAAGAAGATTATGTTTTAATGCATCCCATAATTTTTATATTCAGATTTTTGAACAAAGATTTGATCTTTTGATCTCAGTTTAGATATGGAATCCACTTTATAGATTTAACTACAGTTTATAGTAAACATATTCACAAGAGATTTGCATTGTAAACCCTCATATTATTTTAAAAGTGGATTTCCTACAGAATGAGCACATAGATTAAAGGGAGTAGTATTTAGCACCGAGTTGGGTATGTTTACATGCCCCAAAACTATGACCCAATGTAGGTACAAATTATCCAATTATTCTCATTTCTATATGGATGACAGTTACAGATATGATCACTTAGATTAGGTTATACTCCTTGGTAAGAGTATGACACCTCTCCCCAATGTGAAGTTTTCCCATAAAGGAACTAGACATTGGACACTATGATAGCTCACATAGTGTATGTCAGTTAGAAGAACTTCCCTAATAGTAAAGACTTAAAGAATAGTTTTTAAAAGTATTTCCCTACAGTGTAATAGCAAAGACTTACAGAACAGCTTTTAGAAACAAAGTGTAAAGGCTTACAGTTTTATTCAGATATTGCTTTACATATGACATTAGCTATGAGATTTTAGATTTTAGTATACCGATACAAAAATAAGTCCTTTTTTATGCTTACATAGAATGATTTAAAGATAGAATACTAGTATAGCTTTTATAAACTAAATGTATGACTCACCATATTTATGCAGCATGTTTTCTATTCATGATTATGATGTTCAATTTTTAGATATTCCAGCTTATGTAAGTCATCTATATTTAGCATGCATTGTTTTACAAATTTATAATAATATTGAGATATTGATTTACTTGTGTATTCACCCCCATATATTCAGTACAATCCAAAAGTACTGATCCACATATACGTGTATGTGCTATATTATTTTATAATGTACGTTCAGGTGCTCAGTTTTAGCAGTGTGAGTGATTTCGAGCATCTCTATCTGCATCCCGATAGTTGGTGAGTTCTCATAGTTTGACGACCTACTTATTCCGTTTTTTAGCTTGTTAGTGTAGATGATTTAGTATTTTCAAATAGTTCAAGTCAGCTGGGGGCTTGTTCCAGTGACTCTCTAGTTATTACAAGTAGAGGCTTATCAGACTACTAGTTCCAGTATTACTTTTCCAGAATTTGAGTCTAATATTTTTAGATATTATATTCAGATAATTTTATCTTAGATCACACAAACTTCCGCATTGATTTTATGATTATATTTCTCTATTATGAGTATTCAGATTTAGTAGAAGGCTTACAGGTTTAGCTTGAGGCTACACATAGTCTTGAGCATCGTGTGAGGTCTCAGGACTCATTTTCGGGGGATTACAAACTTAGTATTAGAGCTTAAGGTTTTAAGAGTCCTAGGGAGTTAGACAAGCCATGTTATGTAGAGTCTTGATCATGGGTGTGAAGCATGCCATATTTATGAGCAAGAGGCTATGAGACATTTTTAGGAAATTATTTCTTTCTTTTATGATATATCATGCTTACAGTATCTCTATCTGCTTTTAACTCGTCCTCTTACATGACAGTTGAATATGCCTCCTCATCGAGCTAAAACCTGCAAAAATTATAACCAGCCACCCTAGCATATTGACCTTCTGAACGAAAATGTATCCCATTCGTAATTTTGGTGTGCCTTTCAGGCGTTATCCCAAGATGTGACTGCTAATGTTCAGGGTAACAATCAGGCGGCAGTCCCACTTCAATAGAATGGGGATTTAGTAGCAGCCAATATTTAAGACTTCATAAGAATGAATTCGCCTGAATTCTTTGGGTTAAAAGCAAGTGAGGACCCACATCTTTAAATAGATGAGGTGAGAAAGATCACCCAGATTATGTATGTTTTTAAAGAGAAGAGTGTAGAGTTGGAATCCTATATATTGAAGGATGTAGCATATGATTGGGTGGTTATGTGGAAGAATATTAGAGGTGAAAATACAACTATTCATCTATTCCATTGTCATGTTTAGCTAGCGCTCCCATTGCTAGAGTTAGGCAAGAGCAGTGGGGTAAGACTTCTATGTCCAGATGTTAAAAAGTGAGTGGAAAACCCAATTATCCTCCATGTGCTAAGTGTGGCAAGAATCATCTTGGTGAGTGTTTATTGGGATAGAAAGGTTGTTATGGTTGTGGTAAGTTGGGTCATGGAATCAAAGATTGTCCATATGCTAATTAGGGAAACAAGGATGTTCATCCCTAGACTCAGGCTACTAGCGCACCAGCTCCTCTAGGTTTCCCAGTCCCTCCTTAGGGTGCATTATCTAGTACCGGTCACTACAAGAAAAAGTTCTATTTAAGACTTTCAGGAATGAGTCAATAATTTTCTCTCTAAAAGTATACTTATTAGGACGAGATTAAATTCTAGTCCTTAATAATATATTTTATTGCAAAGGTACAAAATCCGGTCCCTAATTTTTTTTACTGGTCCCAAATCTTAATTAAGAGCTTTCAGTGGGAAAACTAATGCCAAAATAAATATTAAAATTTTAATAATTTTTATTTTATTTTACTAAAATATTAATACACACCAAAATTTTAATAATTAATAACTTTCTTAAAATAAAAAAGTACTCTTCTAATTTGTTTGTCTCTACAACACAGACGAACAGTTTTACATACGAAGAACAAAGTACATAATCTGGTTACGAATCGCCTCTACCATCGCCATTGACAAGATTTGTTTTCAATCAATATACTCATTAATTTTTTTTTGGGGGGGGCAGATTTTCCAATTGCTTCTTCAATTCCGTGGGTTATTACAGCTAATAATTATCCATAATCTCCATGTTATCTCTATCACAAATTTGAGGTATGATTTCTGTTCTGTTTAGATTGTGATTGATTAGATTGTGGTTGTGATATCATCCGTCTTTTGATGTGGTGTTAATATTCACAAATTGATTCGATTGATTGTTGTTGTTTTTCTTCTTCTTCTTCTTCTTCTTGTAGATAGTGATTGTAATGTTGTCTGTCTTTTGAAGCATTATTCTTAATCCCAGATTGATTCTCTCTATTTTTGTACTGTACTTTTGTGTTGTTGCAAAGGTCAACTACTGTAATGTTCCTTTCTATTATTTTCACATTATGATTTGTCTAATTTTTAGATGTGGAATGATATATTGAGTTGTGAATGGATGTTTGATTCAGGTATTTTGACAGATTGGGACAGCTGCTTTTAGTTTAATGATTTTGATTTGCTATTTAATTCCCTTGGTTTGCATTTTTTGTCACCAAAAGTTGTTTCTGGTGAAATTTTATTTCACTTGATTATTGTCTTAGGTATTTGAGGATGTGAATAACCCTTTTTAGTGTGGTGATGGTTTATACAGATTGATTTTTGGGTGCTTCTATGCTGAAAATACTTTTATTTAGGATACATCTATGGTTAAAAGTGAGTTCTTTTTTTATGTGGTAATTATGTTATTGGTGTAAATGGGGGGCTTTACTTGTATGTAAGAAATATAAAAATAGAGAAGTTCATACAAATTATTCAAAACTATAACAATTTACGGATCACTCTTGTGATCTATACTTATTGGATTCATTTTGGTCATCCAAGAGTTTAAAAAGATGATATGATGTTTTAATGTTCATTACAGAATAAACATGATCTTATAGTATGTACAAGTGAGTTTTCAATCCTTTTAATAGGTTTTTGGATTGCTTTCTTAGAACAGGTTATATGAGTGCTAAAGGATCCATGTTCCATGTTTTACTTCTCCTTTTCCTCCTAAATTCCAAATTAAAGAGAAGTTGATATTTTTTCACCAACTTTCCTGGAATAACCCACGAGTTCCGGAAAGATTCATGATGTACTATCTAGCAGTGCAAAATTTAATGGTTACAACATCTCATCGATCTTTGTATATATAGAACGGGCTAACATGAGTTAAATTTCTAGAAAGGTTCTTTCTTTTAGTGTACGACTTGTATATGCCCCAGTATAGAGGTGTGAGAGATTGTCTAGGGATGGTTTCAAGTGAGGTAGAGGAAGACCAAAGACGTATTAAAGGGAGGTGATTAGACATGACACGGAGCAGCTTCAGCTTACCAAGGACATAACCCTAAATAGAAAGGTGTGCAAGAGGCTAATTAGGGTAGAAGGTTAGTAGGAGTTTAGGCTATTATATATTTTGGTGTGGTAGTTAGAGTATCTTTCTTTTGGTCTTATTGAATTTGTTAATTTTTATTGTATCTTTTTCTATTACTATTCCTTATTGTATCTTAGATTGCTTTATTTTAGCTAGGGGTCTTAGGAAACAACCTCTCTATCTCACTTTTGAGGTAGTGGTATGGGCTGCATACACTTACCCTTCCTATGCCTCACTATTAGGAATATACTGGGTATGTTGTTGTTTTTGCATTAGTTGTAAGCTAATTCATCTACTGAGGTCCTTAATGCTAACTTTATCAGGTAGGTTACTAGTGACGTTGATTTTGATTAGCATCCTTGCATATAATTTTTTTCATTTAATTTTTCTCAGTCTAATATTTTATGTATTTTACAAGGTTATGGCACCTAGTAAGCAATGGATGCAACTTATTAATGACCAAGACAGTGCAATCTACCAAAGTGGGGTGAAAACGTTTTTAAATTATATTTTTTGAAAAATAGGAGAAGAACATGAAATACGATGTCTATGTAACAAATGTTCCAATACTACTTTACGAAATCGTACAACTATTGAGACACTTTTAGAAGTACATGGAATACTTTAGAAGTATACTTTTTGGTTTTACCATGGAGAACGCTTGGGTGAACCGTTATCTGAATCCAAATCTGAATATGGCTATGAAGACCAAGTGGATGAATGCTAGAGTAAAGATAAAGTAGAAGAATTATTGAGATATTTGTATCTTAATCATGATGGTGGACCTACACACACTAATTGTGTTGAGGAGGAGCCAAATGTTTTAGCAAAATAATTTTACAAACTATTGAACGATTTTGAGCAGACACTGTATCAAAATTCAAAAGCGTCAAAGCTTTCCACTTTGATTAAATTGCTTCACATCAAAATTATGCGCCGTTGGAGTAATTCATCATTTAAAATATTATTGAAAATGTTGAAAGAGGAGTTGTTGCCTGATGGTGCCGATTTGTTAAACTCATATTATAAGGCGAAAAAAATAATTTGAGAACTCGAACTTTCTTACAATGAGATAGATGCTTGCTCTAATGATTGCATGTTATAATGGAAATAAAATAGCTCATTCGATTCTTGCAAAGTTCGTGGTGCGTTAAGATGGAGAATAGATACCTATAGCAGAGAAACAAGGAACAAAAAGGGTAAAAAGATAGCAACAAAGAGTTTACGCTATTTTTCCTTAAAGCCTAGACTTCAGAGGTTGTTTTTCTTCAAGGACATCTACTCTAATGACATGGCATAAGGATAAAAGAGTTGATGATGGGATAATGAGGCACCCAGCTAATTCAATGGCATGGAAGTCACTGGATGAACATAATCCTTCATTTGCTGCCGAACCCCACAATGTTAGACTTAAACTTGCTAGTGATGGATTTCATCCATTTTGAAATAGAAAAACCTAAGATAGAATTTGGCATGAGGTTCTTATTCCTTATAATTTACCACCAGGGTTGTGTATGAAACAAGAAACTTTATTTTGTTAATACTTATTCCTTGTCCAAATAGTCCAGGAGATGGAATTGATATATATCTTCAGCCTTTGATAAAGGAATTGAATGAGTTATGGGGAATAGGTGTTGAGGCCTGTGATGCATCAACTAAATAGAATTTTATGTTTCATGCATCTTTGTTATGGACCATCAATGACTTTCCAGCATATAGAAATTTATCTGGATGGAGTACCAAAGGAAAATTGTCATGTCGGTGTTGCAACAAAGACACTTCTTCAATTCGATTGGCTAATAGTAAGAAGCAGTGTTTAACAGGTCATCGGTGTTACCTTTCTCTTAGTCACAAATAGAGATATAAGAAGTAGTCCTTTAATGGTACACAAGAGAAAAGGCCACCACCAAAAAATCATTCTGGTACAGAGATACTTAATTAAGTACAACATCTTTAAGGGCAACAATTATCAAGAGATCTAAAGAAAAGGAAGAAGATATCACATAAAGTTTCAAAGGATAACTGGAACAAGAAAAGTATCTTTTTTAACTTCCATACTGGGAGTATCTCTTATTGCGACATAATTTGGATGTTATGCATATTGGAAAAATAATATGTAAGGCTTTTTTGGGGACATTTATGAATGTCAAAGGAAAGACCAAGGATACAATTAACACTCTATTAGACTTGCAAGAGCTGAACATTATGCCAAAATTGCACCTCATCTAAAAGGGGGAGAAAGTTGAAGTTCTAATTGCATCTACACATTGCCTCCTGGAGATAACCACAAATTTTGTATTTTCATAAAGAATCTGAAAGTGCCTGGTGGTTTTTCATCTAATATTTCTCAATGTATGAACTTAAAATATCACAAGATATCTGGGTATAAAAGTCATGATTGTCATGTTCTTCTACAACATCTACCCCCTCTTACACTTCGTGGTATGTTGTCCAAAGAAGTGTGTGAACCACTTATTGAGTTATCTTATTTTTTTTAGTGTGCTTGGATCCAAGGAGTTGAGAACTGATGATTTGAAACACATTGAAGTGTAAATTCCCATAATACTTTGCAAGTTAGAAAAGGTCTTTCCTCCTTCATTTTTTGATATCATGGAGCACTTGCCTATTCATTTAGCTACTGAAGCTAAGATTGTCGGGCCTATTCATTATAGGCGGATGTATCATGTGTAATGATGGATGTATTTTTTGAAATCTCTCATTGGTAATAGGGCATTCCCTAAAGGTTCTATTGTAGAGGGCTACATTGCAAATGAGTATATGACCTTGTGTTCAAGGTACTTGCATAGAATTGACACAAAATTTAATCATCCTAAAAGAAATTATGATAGAGGTTTAAAATGATCTGATGGAGGTTTATCTATATTTTATCAACTTTGTCTATATTTTATCAACCTGGAAAAACTTTGGGAGCTAAAGATCCATGTGAGATTGAGACCGATGAATTGGAACAAGCACATATCTACATATTGAAGAATTGTGATGAAGTCTTACCATATCTCAAGTATTGGAAGAACTCATGTAGTCTCGTATTTATTATTTCTTTCATGGTAATTTCCTTTTGCTATGAGATTTATGATTCACTTTAATTTTATAGAGAATTTTCACAATCTCATAAGGATACTATTTGACACTTGTCTAATGAAAAATGGAACCGACAATTTATTAAATGGTTAAAAGATAGGGTAAGTAATATATAACCATCAAATTTGATATTTTAATATTATATTAATCATTCTAAAGTATTCAGTGCTATCTTATTCATAGATCGCACAATTGCATAAAGGAGATGATAGTCGGATCATGGAAGATTTGCTTTCACTTTCACGTGGTCCTACCAAATATTCAACACATTGCAATGGTTATATTTTTAATGGATATAGATTTCATGTAGAAGATTATGATAAAAAGTTAAGAACTCAGAATTATGGAGTTATTGTAGTTGGCGATAATGGTACTCTTGGTGATAACATTGATTACTATGGAGTTTTAACAGAGGATATTGAGTTGCAATTTATACTGTGGATAGAAGAGTGATCTTATTTTGATGTAATTGTTTTGATGTCTATGATGAAATAAATGGAGTCTAAAAAGATGAGTATGACTTTGTGAGTGTTAACCCGGGTAGATTTTTGAAAAAAAATGAATCATTTGTTTTAGTGGACCAAGCATCTCAAGTTTTTTATGTCAATGATAATTCCAACAAAGGTTGGCAAGTAGTAAGGAAGACTCAACCTCATGATTCCTATAAGACATTGAAAAAAGTGGATAATGATATTGTAGAGTTAGGAAGTCCATCACAAAAAAAGGACAAAGAACTAAGGTAATGTTTTTTTATCTAAAATAATAATTATATTGTTAGACATTCTTATGGCATGCATGATGATTTCCTATATTACTATATCGTCCCACATTTTTTGCATATTCTTTTTTTCACTTTTGATTTTTTATAGGTTCAAGATAAAACGATTGAAGGTCGAAAATAAGGTCAGATCAACTGGAAAGAGTACTATGTATACATTTGTCGTGCCTGGTGTTATAGGAAAAGAACGAGGACGAGGGCATAGATCTTTGGTGAGAAAGATAATATGTCAACTATAAGTTTATTTCCTCAATCTAGTTATGTTGTCAAGCAATACCTCCAAGATGTTGAAACAGGTAAGATATTTTTATACTGATTGAAATCAGGCTGCTATTGATATTCTAGGTTGTGAAATGAACTTTTCTTCGACGATCACACATATGGTAAAGTTATCTTCCATATATATATATATATATGAATTTAAATGATAAAGTATCAAATAT
Organism: Capsicum annuum; assembly: GCF_002878395.1. Lineage (NCBI taxonomy): Eukaryota > Viridiplantae > Streptophyta > Magnoliopsida > Solanales > Solanaceae > Capsicum > Capsicum annuum. Next base: position 80,951,349 of record NC_061120.1, on the reverse strand, counting down.
AATCTAATTTATTTGTCTAAGTTCTATAGGGATGGGTCGAGGACAAGGGCTTAAATACTCCACGATGTCTGTTAGTCAAGGAATGGAAACCATTGGTAAGAAACACACTCAAGAATTTGAAAAAAGTAGGTATTTGTTCAAATATGTTATGTTTTGCCAAACTATGTATTTGGTGAACTTTAATGATATGCTTTTTGCTTTCAAGTGTAATAGGAAAGGGACTAGAGCAAAGACCTACATATTTGAGTTCCTCTTTAGGGATTTCTAAAAGTTAAAGGTGGAATCTATAAACAAGGGCACCCTCTATGCTAATCAGCATGTGCGAACTCCATCTAAAATCACAAGTTCAACTTCCACCATTCCTTCTAGTCAACACTCTCAAAATGTTGAAAATGGTATATTTTGGATTCATATGATATTAATTTGTTTAACTAAATTTTATAGTTGTAGTTTTTATATTGAAGGAAAGGGGTCCACTGGTGTTCGTCTCTTGAAAATAATTTTACTTTTTGGGGACTTGGCCCTTGTGTTATGGTTCATTTATTTATCAAAAATAGTACATAACCTTCCACATTATGATCTGTCTGCTGGGGTAAGATAATCCAACTATTTTTTAAGGCTATTTACCCCTGTTGGCACATTACTAGCTTCCTTGTTGAGAGATAAAATAGAAGTTGGTTTCATATTTTCCCTAGTCTAATTTTTAGAAGAACTCACTATTTTGGGATTCATTAACTGTGGAGGTCATTCCAGTTGATCTCGTATCATTTGCAATGTCTTGATTGTGATTCAAAACCCATTTATTTAATGTTTTATTTAGGAACTGATTGCTCTTTGGTAAAAGTGCCTAGCCAGAAAACTTCCATATCTCAGTGTGTTCTCCTAAAAATTTCAGATCTTATAGGATATTTTAAATAAATTGGGGGTGAGGAAAGGGGAAATGAGGGTGTGGATTATGAGGTGGGGAATCAAATTGTTGGTAAGGTTTAGGTATCAACCCAACTAGATTCCCATTGGATATTATAGGCAGAAAAAAAAGTTTTTCTATTGCTTTTCCCATCACCATAGCTAAATTCCAGGTAACCGCTCCACACTCCCTTCTCACTAGTTTTATTAGCCCCTCCCTTTTCGAGCTTTTTCAGTGTGTACCTAAAATTTTTTCTTTACATCTTCCTATTATGATCCCTAATTTCATACTAACAGAGGTTCGTTGAAGTATAATTGATTGGTCGGGCCTCCTAATTCCTAGCTAGGACCTTGATTCTAGAAATCTCTTTCTGTAGACTTCTTGTATATGGGTATTGCCCATATTTTGTTAACATATACTCGGATCTAGTTGAATATAGTCAAGGCTGTAAGTGTAGTTGTGTGGTTAAACTAAGAAATAAAATGGGATGTAGGTTAGATGTTTTATTGAGATGCTACCAAATTAAATTCAATTTCATTAATATACAAATGGTCGGGCCCCCTGATTCTTAGCTATAACCTTGATAATGCAAATCTCTTTCTGTAGATTATATATGGGCATTGCTCATATTTTATTGACATATCCTCATATCTAGTTAAATATAGTCAAGGCAGTATGTGTAGTTATGTAGTTAAATTAAGAATTAAAATGGGAAATAAGTTAGATGTTTTATTGAGATGCTACAAAATGAAAAGTTCAATTTTATCAGTATACAAATGGATGGACCTCATAATGTTAGCTAGGACCTTGATACTAGAAATTTCTCTTTGTATACTTGTTTCTTCACCTTGCCAATAGAGATTTTCTGCTTCTTCCTAGCTTTTCAAAGCTTCAGAAACCTTCCTAGATATACTCCAGGAAATGCCTTTAAGGTTTAAAAAAATTTTCCATGGTTGTTGAGTGTATTTACAATGTAGAAATTGATGATTACCTTACATAGTTGTTGAGTGTATTTGCACAGTTGTTAACTGATAGTCCATAGTTGTCCATAGTTTTTTTGTCAAACTATCGATCTTTCCATTTCTCGCCAAAAAGCTTTTGAGTTACAAGTTCATATAGATGCAGACCATCTATTTCTCTCATATTTACTAATCTAGCTACTGTCTACTTACAAGAAACAATCTAAATGTAGACAAAATGTAAGCTTATACTACGTTAGCTTTTCCATTCACCTCCACAGTTAAGTACATTTATCCAACTTACTAATAGCAGTTGTCCATGAGCTTAGTGCTTGTCCTTTGATATAAATATGGATGGCAATTTCTTTGCATAGTTTATCCTGCTTAAAAATTCCTTTCTAAAATGTGATCAGGTTTCTTTCTCTCTATATGAGTGCACTGCCATTGCAAATGTGCAGCTGATCAAAGTACACTGTCCAGATTTACCTTTTGCTTTTCTATTTGCCCAATTCAACTCTTCTTGCCAGCGCCCAATTTTTCTTTGTAGACCCAACCTTGCTAATATTCTTGTCCATAGTGCCTTAGTTACAAGGCATTCAAAGTATAAGTGGTTTACTGAATCTGAGCTCGTGTTACAGAAACTGCATTCCAACGGGACTTGAACACCTATTCATTTATTGCTAATCATTTCCATACTGCTAGAAATATTATGAATTTGTGTCTCAGGTTTACAGTTGGGTGTAAAGCGATGTACTTCCTGTCCACCTTTTGTTAGTTAGGGAGAAGAGTTTTATACATCTTGATGGAGAACTTCCCATTTATCACCATTTGTTTCAGCCTAGGTGCCAGGTCTCGTTGCAGAGTATCAATCTCCCTTAAACCAAAATAAATGGAAGTCTGCTCATAAAATATTTTAAACCATATTGACACTTTCGCCAAAGCTTTTGAATCCTAATATACCAAAGCCAAACCTATATCAAGTGAATATTACCCTTTTGTTGTCAACAACTCATTTAGTGAGGCCATTGATACGACAGATGATATAAATGATAATCAGGTACAATAACAAGTAATAGAAAGAGGAGGTACATAATACTGTTGATACGCATGGGCATGGTAACATAAAAATAAAAAAGCAAAAGAAAAGTGAACCATCTAAAGCATACAATTAGCTTTATAGTATAGAACCCATTACAACATAGCCCAAACATCTTACAACAACAAAGCCCTTCAGCACTTCTACAGCCAACTGTCTTCTCTCAAAAATATACAATAAGTTATAAGCATGATGAAATAAAGCAATCTAAAGGACACAAGTAAGCATGTAAGACATAAATTAAAGATGGAAGCAAAACTGAAAGTAAACACATATTTCCATAGCAATCATGTAACAGCAGTAGTATCTTAGAGAATGGGAACAGTTAACCAACAGGGGTCAATTAAACTCTTAAAATAAGATACAAGATTGTTGGTCAAAGGTCTAGTTTAGTTTCTTGAAGTCACCTCCATTGAAGATACAATCTAAATTATTTTCCCAAACAAGCTTAAGTTTCCTTGGTACTCTAGCTCTTCAAATACAACTTGCATAAGAATCTGGATATTCACCCTTCTCCTTATGTTTTATATCATTCTCATTATTTACTAAGATTTCTTTCTCATTCCTTGGTACACTAGCTCTTATTTTTTCAAAAGCTTATGTTTTCTTCGTACACTACACATTAGAATCATTAACCCTATTATTATTAATAAATAACAGTCTTAATAGAGAATCAACTATAGAATGTAAATGTCAAACAGTTGCGTTGATTTCATCAAATCAACATATTCGGTAGTGTTTATCTTTGACATTTAAATATTTATATATTTGATGAACTTTTATGATATTTTTTTTGTTTCCAAGTGATATAGGAAAGGGACTAGAGCAAAGACCAAAATCTTTGAGCTCCTTTTTAGGGGTTTCTAAAAAAAAGTGGAATCTTTTGGCAAGAGCACCCTAAATGCTAACCAACATGTGCGAACTCCATCTAAAATCACAATTTCAAGTTCTACCATACCTTCTAGTCAAGTAATGCGAAGAATGGATAAAGATACCTTAGTTCTTGAGAAAGAGAATATGCAGGCCAATATTTCATTACCTTTATCTGTTGATCAAGTCATGAACACTCTCAAAATGTTGAAAAAGGTATATTTTGAATTCATGTGTTATTAATTTATTGAACTAAATTTGATTGTTGTAGTTTTAACCAAATTGTACAACTATAGGCTCATCTAATCGAGGAAAGGTAAAAAGAATTCGAGGTAGAAATAATTGCAAAGAAGTTGCTTCACTTAAAATTGGAGAAAAATTGAAATGAACCTTTTACAATAATCAAACGGTTGGAAAAAATGGCAAACTATTTTCGAGGCATTTGGAAAAAATTATTCGTGATCATAATATCTATTCGCTGGGAGTATCATCATGGAATGATATCATCCAAGAAAGATTGAATCACATGTGGGCAGCTATTGAGGTAAATAATATATCTACATCTGATTGAGATTCTTTTTTTACTATAAAAGCTCTACTTATTTTTATAAAATCTGAGCTCATCATATTGTTCATTCTGGTCCTTTCTTGGTAAAAATTTTGATAGTATTTGCAATGCATTAACCTATACCATATTTTTATTATTGTAGGATAAATTTGAGGGTGTTGAATTGAGTGGTCATCAGAAACATATTTTGAGATGGATGAATGAGTTATGGAACAAATGGAGAGGATACTTATATGGAACATTTGTGAAGAATAAGTCACTTCAACAAGCTCTAAAGAATAAGACAAATGGAATAGACAAGAAAGAATGGGAGTGGTTGGTAAAAGAACATTTTTCTTCTGAAGCTTTTCAGGTATGCAAAACTTTCTTATCTAAAATCTAGCAACACATCAAGGGAATTTAGGCAACTCCTTGGTTTCGAGATGGATTTCCTTGTGGAGATTTATCCAACTCCCTTTTGTTTTATAATTTTTATTTGAATTATTAAAAGTTAGCTTATTGTTTTACAAATATAGGAGAAAAGCAAAAGGAATGTAGCAAATCGAGCTATGTTGACGATGCTTTATCATATGGTTAGCAAGCCTATTCGAGATATTCTTTTTAAAAATGTATTATCATAAAGTTATTTTTCTATAAAAAAATTTATGAGGTGTTATTTGACATGTTTGTCTTTGATGTAAAATGGAGGGAAAGATGGCAATCCACTAGATTTTGAAACTATTTTCTATGAGAGTCGAAAGAAAAATGTTAAGCTCATTGAACCTGAAGCAATTCAATAACATGTGTGTTTGGTAAATTTAATCTACATATTAATTGCTTGAAATTATATGGAATAATGATAGAAAATATTTCTTTCTATATTTTGCAGACTCAAATAGAAGAAATAGTGAATCCAGAGCCATCTTTATCTAGCATAGAGATTGTTGAAAAGTGTTTTGTACCTCAAAATAGTAGCCTTGTAGTTTCCTTTGAGGTGGAGTAAAGGTGAAAGACTTAAAAGGTGGCACTTCCTCCAAGGCTAAATTATTGTCCACGCTACGTTCTACTCAAAAGGAAAATAAATACTTGAATGAGGAAAATAAGTTCTTGAATGATCGTCTATCTACCTTAGAAGATGAGATGAAAGAAATAAGAAAAATAAAAGAATTCTTTCCTTCTCAACAATAACAAGTCAGGGCTACAACATTGCCAATTTCAAATAAATAACTGCCTTATTCTCTCCAAGTTAGTAATCACAAACCTTCTCACTCTCCTCTATATATTTATTGTATTAGTTTGAGAAATTTAAAATGCATGAACTGTAGCAAGTGGTTGGTGCATGTAGCATGTAATTTTTGTTAATCCTTTTGGAGGTTCTATTTTGGTTGTTTTCTGAACAAGGTTAATCCCTCATGTTTATGGTTTTTGTCTAAATGAGATTTTATTTTGTTGTAACTGTAGAAACTTGCTGACAAGAACTCACAATCTTTGGATTGGAAGCGAGGCATGCTTGCATCTGAACAACTCCATCTTATATACTAGTTTGATTGGTCATATATCTCATCCATCTACTCAGGGACATGAGATTGTCAAGAGTGGAATACTAGAATAGTTTCTATAACTTATTGTGAAGTAGTAGTACCATTAATTGGCTGGATCATTTGACTTACTTGTAGTACCATTAATTGGTTGGGTCATTCAACTAGTAAAATCTTGAACAGATAGCATATAAAATTTGTTCATCAATGTATAACTTATATCTTTTGAAGATTAATGTCCCTGATAGTTAGGACTATATAGATCTTTTATTTTTGTCTTGGTTCAAAAGACTTTCATTCATAGTGTTGAAGCGTATTTGGGTCAGTGGAGCTAAGAGTATGCACCTGAGTTCCTGAGCTAGCTAAACTATTACATGCTAGTAGTGTATATGATCAAATATTGGGTAGCCACTTGAGTTGGTACGTAATATGCTAAAGTTAAAGTTAGTACAATTAAAAGTTGTTCTAATGAAAGTCTTTATTCCCCGGCTGCATTAGTAGATTGCAAGCTTCGGGTTCTTTCACATCCTTCCTTATCTTTGTCAAAAATGTGATGCACAAAAAGAGGGGGTATTCAAAGGATTTAAAGATATATTCCTTCCATTGAAGCTCCTAAACGTGTTAGAATATAAGGATCAGCTACTATATTTTGTTTCCTGTGCACATGTTTGATCACTGGATCATGCAGTTTGTGCATGAGTTACCTGCAATCATTAATAAGAGACAACAGCGCATCCACAGTTAGTTGTAATGGGATATAATGATGTAGTAGCATCAAATGAAATCCTTGAATTAGTGCTCTAAATTCCATTTCAATTTGTGGGCAGCTTGCCATTGTAGGCTAACCATAAGAATGTTTTAATCTTTGGAAAGATTTTTAATCATCAATTAAACCACGTATAGTTATGCTTGTTGAATATATTTCTTCCAAATATTTTATAGTAATGCCAAGGGGCATCTATCATGACCCAATCTAGTCTAAGTTGGCACAATTTAATCTAAATCTATTACAATAATTTTACTCAGATGGATAGACACTTCTTTATACTCTGGCTGACCCTGTTATCAAGATTATCCACTATAGAGAGACTAGCCAAGTTTGGCATCCACGTACGAACTTCCTGTGTCTTCTGTGATAGTGTTAATGAGACTCACCAACACATGATCCATAACTTTTGTACCACTAGTGATCTCTGGAGGTGAATGCTAGGGTGATCTCTATAGATTCCACATAACAAAGCAGCTGATCTTAGCAACAACAATGACAATGTACCCAGTATAATACCACAAATGGGGTTTGGGGAGGGTAGAGTGTACTAATTCATTGTTTGCTACTAATTCATTTTTAATGACCACTGCCTTATGCTCTCCAAAAAATGATGGATAAGCATTTCATCTATAAAATTCAACAAGATACAGACCTAAACTCATTTTTTTCAACAAAAGAAAATCACCAGTAATGGAACAAAACTTACAACTAAAGATCCTTTTATTTTGATGTAACTTAAGTATTCTTCCAATTATAAGAAAGAAAACATTGACTACTAGTACCAAAATTACCTCATTCTTGAATATGGACTCATGTTCAAGCATTTTCTCCTTTAGGAAATATTTATTATATCCTGGATATGTATCCATTGTTGTCCTTGACATAAAACCCTTACTACATCTTTAGTATATATTAGCAGCCATTGTAACAAATTTAACTTCCTTCACCCACACTCAAGGAGCTGCATGGCTTTATCTCCTCTGACAGTAACATAGCAAGTTATCTTCTCACTATGCCTAATTCTGAAGGATCGCATAGTATACCTAGTTGTCAAAGAGAGAAAAGGAGACTAAATATCTTCAATAAAGAAATGAGGGATAAGTTTTTCATCAGTAAAGTCAACAAGCAATGTAATAAAAGAAATCATAGGATTTATTTATTGTCCTCGGCACAAATGTATCAATGTATAAAACACATGGTTATTTGTATCTTTTGAAAGTTATTATATTATTTAACCCTAGAATTCAGAGTTCCTCTAATTCATGCATTATTTGTATCTTTTTTTTAACTTGGTAACTTTCATGTATTATTTGTAACTTGTGAAAGGCCATATATTATTCATCCCCAGAATTTAGAGCTCCTCCCTGCTTAATTCTTGTATCCGTTTAGGATCCATTTTGCTGCTATTGTAATTAAAATAGCCAATGAAAGATGGATAGTTTATATCCAATAAAGGGTTGGTACAGGAATATGAGGAGGACCTTATGATGGCTTTGATCTATTTGGATGTGAAATCTAAAGCACAAAAGATATTTATGTAGTCTTCTAATATAGCGTTATAGATAATCCTGGGGTCCCATGTCTTATTTGGATTGATATGGCCAGCTTCCATGGCTAGGGGATTAGCAGCATTGTTATTGCTACCAATGTCTCGGATAGGCCCTTAAGTGTTGTCCAATGCATCTTTTATGGTTATCATGGCCAAGCAGATTACAACATATATATTAAAACATACATATACAGCACAGTATTAAACAACAAAAACTTGTCAGAGATAACTTTGTTAGTAAAATAAGGAGGTTAAAAGCATAAGATATAGAAGCCATGCACATAAATGATAAAAAAGACATTGTCCATTACTAATTCCATTTTTGAAGTTGGATGTCTAATTGTGCTCGACAGATATATATAAATGTTAAGTACTAAATATTTCAACGAACTCCTTAATGTTGAAATACTAAATATTTTTACTGTGATTTATAAATTGCTAAACCAATTTTAGAGATTATTTTTCCCCTAAAGTGATGTACTAATTTTCTGCTTTACTGTTGTAGGAGTTTCTTGATTTAGGTGAAGCGGTGCCCTATGATGGAAGTTGGAAATTTAAACTAAAAGTCGAGGACTTAAATAGTAGAAACAAGAGTTACTTGATTATTTTTTTGCTATGTATTCAAATCTTATGGAAAAATTGATATCATACTTATCTGGATCGGATCGGGATGGTGACTATGTTTTTTGTAAAATAAATATTAAACCTAATACCATGGGTTGTTAACTTAGTTTTATGGTCTCTAATTATATCATTTTTTGTATCGAGATTCTCGATAGCAATTTGATATAAATTGATAAAATTTATTATTTTGTGATATATATTAGCCTCATTTGTGGTCAATTATTAGAGACTAGAAATATTGCTCATCTTTAAAGATTGATCTAGGACTAGAATATTTCTTGTCTTTAAAAGTTGATCTACGACTAGGATTTTTCTCGTTCTTAAAGGTTGATCTAGGAAAAGAATTCTGCTCGTTGCTAAAAGATAATTTAGGACCAAGTATTTCTCATCTCTAGAAGATAATTTAGGACCAGGTAGTTAGTCTATTTGAGATGAGATATGTCGTGGCTAAAAGATAATTATGACCAAGTAGTTAGTCTATTTGGGATGAGATATATCATCACTAAAAGTAAATTATGACCAGGTAGTTATTCTATTTGCAACGAGATATACCATCTCTAAAAGAATTAGGACCGGGTAGTTAAGTTATTTGGGACAAGATATATCATCATAAAGGATATTTAGGATAAGTTAGTTAGTCTATTTAGGAAGAGATATATCATCACAAAAGGATAATTAGGACCGGATTTTTGGCCATCTCAAAAGGTTTTTTAGGACCAAATTTTTTGCATCGTCGCTATTGATCTTTTGTGGTGGAGCCTGTTAGGATGGGACGAGATCGATTTTTTCCCATCCTAAAAATCCAGCTGGGACAAGATTTGGACTTTTTGGGACTATATTTCCCTTTTATATAGGCTATTTTTCTTGTAGTGGGTGGCAGTCAGCGCCAGAATTGGTTTTATGCTTTACCATCCCATCAAGAGTAGGAGAGTTCACCAGATGTTGTTACTGGTATGCTTTGTGTCTTTCATCTTGATGTTTATGTTTTGTTAGACCTTGGGTTAAATCTCTCTTATATGACCCCACTAGTTGCAGTGAATTTTGAAATAGGTCTGAAAATATCCCTAAGCCCTGGGTTAAATCTCTCCTTATTTCTACCTCAATAGGTGAGTCAGTTGTTGCCAAATAGATCTATAGAAAGTGTCCTATTACTGTCCTTCATAAAATCATGTTAGTAGATTTAATAGAGTTAGATATGGTTGAATTTAACCTTATTCTTGGTATGGGTTGACTCCATTCCTATTATGAATCTGTAGAGTGTCGCACTCGAGTGGTGAAGTTTCAGTTTTTAGATGAGCCAGTCTTTGAGTGGAAAGGTAATTCAGTGTCTCCTAAGAGTCACTTCATATCCTATATTAAAGCCAAAAAGTTGATATCCAAAGGGTGTATCTATCATCTAGTTTGAATCAAAGATGCTACGTCTAAGGTTCCAACAGTTTAGTCAATTCATGTAGTCAATAATTTTCCTGATGTTTTTCCTGAAGATTTGCTAGGGTACCTCCCGATAGGGAAATAGAATTTAGTATTAACCTTCTTCCAGATCCTCAGCCCATCTCTATTCCTCTATATTGAATGGCTCCATCCGAGCTTAAAGAGTTAAAAGAGCACCTTAAATACCTCTTAGATAAAGGTTTCATAAGGCCCAGTGTCTCTCCATGGGGCGCTCCCATCCTATTCATGCAAAAGAGAGAGTGTTCTTTGCGAATGTGCATTGACTATCGTCAGCTAAATAAAGTCACAATCAAAAATAAATATCCTCTTCCTACGATTGATGACTTATTCGACCAACTCTAAGGTGCAAGTTACTTCTCAAAGATAGACCTTAGATCTGGCTATCATCAGCTTAGAGTAAGGGAATTTGATATTCCAAAGACTAGTTTCAGAACCCATTATGGTTTTTTGAGTTTCTAGTCATGTTCTTTTGGTTAACAAATACCCCAGGAACTATCATGGACTTGATGAACCGAGTGTTCAAACAGTATTTGGACATATTAGTCATAGTCCTTATCGATGATATTCTTGTCTATTCTCGTAGTGAGGATGATTATGCGGACAATCTTAGAATTGTGTTGGAAACTCTTAGAGATCACCAGTTGTTCTTCAGCAAATGTGAATTTTGGCTAAGATCAATAGCTTACCTTGGTCATGTTATTTCTAGTGATGGCATTAGAGTTGATCCCGAAAAGACAAAAACAGTAAGAAACTAGCCTAGAACTATCTCTCCATCAGGCATTAGAAGTTTTTTGGGTTTAGCTGGCTATTATAGATGTTTTGTTGAGGGTTTTTATTCTATTGCATCCCCTATGTCTAGATTAACTCATAAGAAAGTTAAGTTTTAGTGGTCAGATTCCTGGGAGAAAAGTTTTCAGGAGTTGAAGACTCAACTCACTTCAGCCCTAATTTTAGTGCTACATGATGGTACAGATGGTTTCGTTGTCTATTATGATGATTCTAGAATCAGTTTGGGTTGTGTTTTGATGCAAAGAGGTAAGGTCATAGCCTATGCCTCTAGATAGCTTAAGCCTCACAAAAAGAACTACCCTACCATGATTTTGACATAGCTATTGTTATGTTTGTTTTGAAAATCTGGAAACACTATTTTATGGGGTATATGCTGATGTGCTTACGGATCATAAAATCTTGCAATATGTGTTTATTCAAAGGGATTTAAATCTTCGTCAGAGAAGGTGGTTAGAATTATTAAAAGATTATGACATGAGTGTGCTATATCATTCGGGAAAAGCCAATGTAGTGCCAGACACCCTTAGTAGACTATTTATGGGCAATGTTGCTCATGTAGAGAATGATAAGAGGGAACTAGTTTGGGAAGTTCATCAATTAGATAGATTGTGTGTAAGGTTGGTTGACTCAGCTGAAGGGAGTATTTAGGTTTAGAGTAGTTCAAAATCTTTGCTAGTTTTTGAAGTAAAAGAAAAACAGGATAAGGATCCTAGTTTGGTCAAATTAAAGGGGTCAGTTAAAGGCCAAAAGGTAGAGGTTTTCTGTAAAGGGGAGATGGTGTGTTGAGGTACTAGAGTGGATTATGTATGCCATGTATTTACAATTTGAGGCAGCAGGTTATGGAAGAAGTGCATGGTGCGCCTTACTCCATTTATCCAGGAGCCCCAAAGGTATACCGAGATTTATGGGAAGTCTATTGTTGGAGTGGTATGAAGAAAGATATCACAGAATTTGTAGCCAAGTGTGCGACATGTCAATAGGTTAAGGTAGAGCACCAATGACCTAGCGACACTTTGCAAGAGTTTGGTATTCCCACTTGGAAATGGGAAGGGGTGTATATGGACTTTGTGAATGGATTACCCCATTCGCGTCGACAACATGATTTGATTTAGGTAATTGTCAATAGATTGACCAAATCGTCCTATTTCTTGCCAGTTCACATGTCCTACATAGCTGAAAATTATGCTAAGTTGTATATCAGAGAGTTAGTTAGATTGCATGGAATTCGCTTGTCCATCATCTCAGATAGGGGTACTTAGTTTACCTCTCAGTTTTGGAAAGCCTTTCAAAAAGGTCTTGGTACCCAAGTTTATCTTAGTTCATCTTTTCATCTGTAGATAGATAGTTAGGTAGAGAGTACCATTCAGACCTTAGAGGATATGTTGAGGGCATGTGTTCTTGATTTCAAAGGCAGTCGAGATGACCACTTGTCATTAATCAAGTTTACGCATAATAACAGTTAACATTTAGTATTCAGATGGCCCTATTTGAGGTTCTTTGTGGGCGGAGATGTAGATCACCAGTCAGTTGGTTTAAAGGGGGTGAGGCCTCTTTGATTGGGCGATATATGGTGTTTGATGTCATGGAGAAATTTTAGTTGATCCAACAAAGATTGAAAGTAGCCCAGAGTAGTCAAAAATCTTATGCGAACATAAGAGGGAGAGATCTTGAGTTTGAAGTAGATGTTCTTATGTTCTTATGTATTTGAAGGTTTCACCCATGAAGGGGTAAAAAGGCTTGGAAAAAATAGGAAGCGTAGTCCCCGATATGTGGGTCCCTACAGGATTTTGAGTCATGTGAGGAAGGTAGCATATAATCTTGATCTACCCGCAGATTTGTTATTTGTTCATCTAGTGTTCCATGTATCCTCACTAAAAAAGTGCATGGACGATTCAGCCGTTGTAGTCCCTCTAGAAAGCACAGATATTCAGAATAGCCTTTCATATGAAGAAGTCCCAATAGAGATTCTTGATCATCAGACCCATAGAATAAGGAAAAAAGAAGTTCCCTTGGTCAAAGTTCTGTGGTAAAATTAATCTGTTGAAGGCGCTACTTGGGAAGCAGAAGCAGACATGCATACCAAGTATCCTCACCTTTTCTTCTTGAACTCAGATTTAGCTTAAGGTAACTGTCCCCCATAATTCAGTTCTTTTCCCATCACAGATTCAGTTATATTGTTATAGATAAATAAATTCATGCACTCACTGATTAATTCAGTCGCTCAGTATGTTTTAGATTCAGTCATGCAGTTTTTTTTAGTTGTGCATGCCAACATACAGCCTTAAATCCTCAATATCATAAGTTTTATTAGTCTTGTTCGAGGATGAATGTTCCCAGGGGGGAGATATTGTAATACCCCATACTTTTCTTAGCTCAGTTTAGCTCTTAGTGTGTCATGGGTTAACTTTAAAAGAGTAAAACTCTTGATGCATAAAGAATTTTCCAGCTATAGACCCAATGTGTAGATAATTGAATCAGCTTTCCAATAATATCAATTTCACCTCAATCTAATACTCAGTTAAGAAGTTATGGTGATTTCAGTGAAAAGTAGTAGAACACCACAATAAGAACTACATCGCGGTGAAGGAAAAATTTGCAATTGTCTGATTTCCAGTGGAGCACTGCAATTAGCCCATGTATCAGAAAAGTTTCAGTTCCCGTTCATCCTTTTTCTATAGCACAAAGTGATTTGCATTTATCGCATTAAAATTCCCAATTGGATAAACACCGCATTGCGGTGGAGTGAAAAATGGCATTCATCCTTTTCCAGTGACGCAACGCGAGTATGTCGCATCACGCCAGAGCCCAAAATGGCATTCATCCTATTTCCAGTGAGCTACTGCGATAGTGATGCGTCGTGGTGGTATGCCAAATCAGGATTTTTCCGGTTCCAAGTAATTTTTATAAAGGGCAATCTAGTAATTTTCCCAAGCCCCAGATCATGAAAAACAAGGAATTTAACCTATTCCAACCATTATATGTATACTTTCCACATAATTACTCTCCAAGAAACCCTAGAACATCAACTCATAATCCCCAAGAAATCCAAATTCGACCATTATTTTTCCAAGATAACTCAAAATTAAAGATTTCCAATTCAAGAACTTCAAGAATCAATCTTCAAGAACACAACTAGGAATTCAAAGTTCAAGCTCCTTTATCAATTTTGTCAATTAAGGTATGTGGGGTTTTCAAAAATGATAATTCTTTCATCCTTGTGCCCAAAATTAGTTTTAAAGTTGATTTTTACATGAAATTATATGAATTTCATTTTAGGGTTTTTACCCACTTTTTACTATTTGAAGATTATGATATTTCGAGTGATTTATATGTTGAATTGCATGTCTACTTTTGTATTTTCATTCGTATTGCAATAATTTCCAGATTTAGAATTGAATTATTAAAATTTTCATTATCAAGCATTAACTTTATGATGATTTAACATAAAATAGATACATGAGATATTAGCCCTAGTTTGAATGTTGTTATTTCAAGAAGATAATGCTTTTAAGCATCCCATGATTTGTATATTCAGATTTTTGAACAAAGATTTGATCTTTTGATATCAGTTTAGATATGGAATCCACTTTAAAAATTTAACTACAGTTTACAGTAAACAGATTCACAAGAGCTTTTCATTGTAAACCCTTATACTAGTTTTAAAAGTAGATTTCCTACACAATGAACACATAGATTAAAGAGAGTAATATTTATCACCGAGTTGGGTATGTTTACTTGCCCTAAAACTATGAGCCAGCGTAGGTACAGGTTATCAGATTATGCCCATTTCTATATGGATAACAGTTATAGATATGATCACTTAGATTAGGTTATACTCCTTGGCAAGAGTATGACACATCTCCCCAACGTAAGGTTTTCCCATAAGGGAACTAGATGTTGGACACTATGATAGCTCACATAGTGTATATTTCAGAATAACCTCCCTAATAGTAAAGACTTGAAGAATAGTTTTTAAAAGTATTCCCCTATAGCCTAATAGTAAAGACTTACAGAACAACTTTTTGAAACTAAGTGTGAAGGTCGTAGTTTTATTTAGATATTGCTTTACATATGAAATTAGCTATAAGATTTTAGATTTTAGTTTGCCGATATATAAGCTAGTCCTTTCTACACTTAGAAAGTATGATTTAAAGGCAGAATACCAGTACAGCTTTTAGAAACTAAATGTATGACTCACTAGATTTATGCAGCATGTTTTGATATTCAGATTATGATATTCAATTTTCAGATATTCCAACTTATGTGAGTCATCTACATTTAGCATGTATTTTTTACAAATTTATAATAATATTGCAATATTGATTTACTTACGCATTCACCCCCTATATACTCAGTACAATCCAGAAGTACTGATCCGCATATATGTGTATGTGCTACATTGTCTCATAATGTAGGTTCAGGTGCTCAGTTTCAGCAATCTGTATCCTGACTATTGGTGAGTCCTCATAGTTTGAGGACCCAATTATTCAGTTTTTTAGCTTATTAGTATAGATGATTTAGTATCTTCAGATAGTTCAGCTGGGGGTTTATCCTAGTGACTCTCTAGATATTAGTAGTAGTGTCTTGTCAGACTGCTAGATATGATGTAGATTTCCAGTATTACTTTTCCAGACTTTTGAGTCTAACAATTTCAGATATTATATTTAGATAATTTTAGCTTAGATCAGATAAACTTCTACATTGATTTTATGATTAGATTTCTCTACTATGAGTATTCAAATTTAGTAGAAGGCTTACAGGGTTAGCTTAAGGCTACTCATAGTCTTGAGCACTGTGTGATGTCTCGAAACCCATTTTTAGGGTGTTACACCTTGCCATTTCATTAGGTTTCTTTTCAAAGTTTTGGAATTATGAACTCTCTTTTGCCATGGTCAGAGGCATGTCCTGACCTGGTTTGGTATTCTAATATTTAGAGGCTTTTGTGGATAGGTATGATTTGGTAGTATTTTTTACTCTTAGGTTTCATTTGAGTTATTCATTTATTTTATCATTATTTCGGTTAGCTTCAACTGTTTTCATTTATCGTATTCTAGATATTAGGCTAAGAGGGTGGTCTCCGACTTATGGCGAGATTGAGATACCCATTATGACTAAGCCCTGGTCAAGGTCTTCATAAGATTGGTATAAGAGCACAGTTTAGGGTCTTTGGATATTTACCAAGCCGTGTTGAGTAAAGTCCCTTTTCTAGGTGATTAGTGTGCCATACTTATAAAGGGGAAGCTACAAGGCATTTTGGAATATTTCCCTTTCTTGTTTTCTATTTTCAGCTATAGAGTCTAGTGTTATGAAAATTCTCTAACTCTGCCTCCCTAAAGATTTGACATTTATAGAAACTCTGTCCTACCTGGGGAGAATGTGGAGGGGACTCACTCTTTTTATGGAGTGTAGATTCATTCTAGGGTCCCTGCTCCTGATTGTACTACTCCACTTGGGGTTCCACCAGTCCCTACTAGTCCTCCTTGAGCTCCCTAGGCTAGTGATACTTATGGTCAGCCGCCTCAAGAAGACATCTCTAACATAGAGTTCAATTAGTCTACTCATATGCTTGGTCAATTATTGTCGTTTCACTCTCGTCAGTATGATCATATTGGTCCTACTATTAGTTCATCTTAGGTCACCCGGGTTGGTCAATTAATGAGGTTAAATCCCCCAACCTTTATAGGATCTAAGGTTGAGGAGGATCCTCAAGGGCTTATTGATGAGATAGAGAAGATTTTTAGGGTGACGTATACTACTAATTCTAAGGATGTAGAGTTTGTTGCATATCAATTAAAAGATGTATTTTATTAATGTTATGTAGACTAGGAAGAGCTGAGAGGTGATACATTGATCTTGCATTGTAGGATGAGTTTCTAGGTTACTTTCTTACCACAAATTCGATGAAAAATTGCATAAATTAATGATGTTAAAGCTCCACAATCACCCACAATTAATTCTCCAAGAACTCCCATGTTCAAGGGTTTAAGATTCTATAGAATGGATGAAAATAGTGAAAAATCGGGCTAAGTGGGTATGTACACCCTTCCCAGTTTCTCGGGCATCGCTCAAGTGAACATTAGGTTGCTTACACGATACTTAAGCTCTGGCACATAGATCGCTTATTCAATCAAATGATCACTTACGTGATATTGGGTTGGATAAGTCATTGTCGTGTACGCAACATATTACTCGCTCACACCACAGACGACCACTAGTAAGTAATTTTCTTAAGAGGCACATTTTGCTGCTTAAGCGATACTTGCTAGGGTTTGAAAAATTGCTTAAGCGATCAAAGAAATTGCTCAGGTAATGCACCAGCACCAGCTAAGACATGGAATTTTCCAAGTCTCTACCAACTCGTCGGGATTCATCCAGAATCCTATATATGAAAATGGACCATTCTACCTAAGTAAATTCAACGTTCTGGAGTCAATGGTATAGTTAAAATTTCATTGTGAGGTCATTCCAATGAAAAGTGGACCCACACTAACTTGCAATTTTTCTTAAGTTCTGACCAATAGCACAAACTGAGTCTAAGAGCCTCAAAACCCGAACCAAGAGGCCACATAACGTAAAATCGACATTTCAGAGTTGTTGGAACAGTCAAAATTTAAAAAACAGATAAATTGCCTGGTAACTGAACTGTTAGTTATAACAAGTCATAAGTAACTTCGGGCAGCCATAGGAAAACTCTAAATGCCAAAATAAGTGGAAATATAGAAAATGATCTAAAGGGTCATTACAATATCCACTAGTAAAAGAACTTTCATCCATGAAAGTAAAGGATTAGGAAGTACCTAAAGCCTAAAACAGGTGAGGGTACGGCTTCGAATCTCGCTCTCGATCTCCCAATTAGCCTCCTCTACTGGGAGGTGCCTCCACTGAACCTTAACTACTGAAATCACTCTTGTGTGCAACCACCTGACATCACTTGCCAAAATGAGCACAGGCTCCTCCACGAAGGTTAGACGATCATCCAACTGAACTGATTCCCATATAAGCACGTGAGATGGGTCAGAAATGTATCTCCACAACATAGAAACATGAAAAATTGGATGGAAAGTACCAAAATCAGGGGAGTAAGGCTAACTCATAAGTCATTTCACCAACTGTGCAAAGAATCTCATAGGATCTAATATGTCTAGGATTGATCTTGCCTTTCCTCCCGAACCTCATCACACCCTTCATGGGCGATATATAGAGAAACATCCAATCCCTCACTCTAAATATCAAGGCACAAAGTCTATGATCTGCATAATCCTTCTGCCTACTCTGAGCAGTCCTCAGCATGTCATGAATAACCTTAACTCTATCCAATGACTCCTAAATCAAGTCAGTGCCACAGGGCCTAATCTTAGAAGTCTCGAGCCATCCAATCGAAAAAAAACATCTCCCACCATATAAAGCCTCAAAAAGTGCCATCTCCATACTCAAATGGTAACTATTATTATATTCGAACTATGCCAAGGCTAAGTGTTGCTCCCACTGACCTCTAAAATCCATAACACAGGCTTGGAGCATATCCTCGAGAACCTAAATAGTCCACTACAATTATTCATGTTTCTGGGATAGAAGGTTGTACTAAGATCCACCTGAGTACCCAAGTTCACTTGGAAAGCTCTCCAAAATATAGAAATAAACACTGAACTCCAATCTGAAATGATAGATATAGGGACACCATGAAAATGGATATCTCACTAACATAGATATAAGCTGCCCTCTTGGCACTAAAAGATATCTGAACAGGAATAAAATGGGCTAACTTGGTCAACTGACCTGCAATGATCCAAATACCATTGAAACTATGGGAAATACGAGGAAACCCACTAAAAAAGTCTATGGTAATCCGCTCCCATTTCCACTCGGGAATAGGCACTCTATAAATCAAACTACCAGGTCATTGATACTCGACCTTCACCTATTGAAAACATAGCCAATGAGCTACAAAGTAGGCCGCCCCTCTCTTCATACCATACCATCAATAATATCATCTCAAATCTCTACACATATTAGTTTTGCTCGAGTGAATAGAATATCTAGAGCTGTGACGCTCATGCAAAACCAACTTAATCAAGTCATCAACCTTATAAACACAAATGTAGCTATCAAATCTCAAGACACCCTCATAATCTATGGTATTCCTCTTGGACTCACTACTCAACACTTGATCATGGATGATACAAAGTCTCTTATTCTCAAATTGGCAATCCTAAATCTTCTCAAATAGTGAGAACGTTGCCTTAACACTAGCACAAATCCTTATAGTGTCTGAAATATCAAATTGTACAACCAAGTTGGCTAAGGGTTGAATGTCGTGTGCCAATGACCTCTGAGAAAATAAAATATAAGATAAGCTACCCATACTCACTGCCTTTCGGCTCAAGGAGTCTGCTAGCACATTTTCTTTTCTTGGATGATACAAAATATAGATATCATAATCCATAAGCAACTTCATACATCTACGTTGCCTAGAATTTATCTCTCTCTAGGTCATAAGATGCTCAAGACTAAGATGATCTATGAAGAGCTCACAATGCACCCCATAAAGATAATGCCTCTATATCTTAAGCGCGAAACTACTACGGCCAACTCTAAATCATGAGTGGGATAGTTGTGCATGTGAACCTTCAGTTGTCTCAAAGCATAAGAAATAACATAACCTTGCTACATCAACACATAACATAAACCAACACTAGATGTATCACAATACACGATGAATCCCTCACCTTCAATAAGAAGAGCCAAACTAGGAGATAAAGTGAGAAATCTCTTGAGCTTTCCAAAGCTTGACTAACACTCATCGGACCATCAGAAATGAGCCTACTTTTTATTCAATATGGTCATCGCAACTACAATAGTAGAAAAACTCTCAATGATGCACCTATAATAACCGGCCAAACCAATGAAGCTATGAACCTCAGTCAGAGATGTAGGATTTGCCCAATCACAAATAGCCTCAATCTTCTTAGGGTCTACCATAATCCCATCCTTAATCCCATCCTTAGACATCATATTCCTAAGGTATGACCTACTCAAGAATAAACTCACACTTAGAGAACTTGGCAAAAATCTTAAGATCTCTCAAAGTTTGAAGCACAATCCTCAAATGTTGCATACGCTTTACCCTACTCTTCTAATATACAAGGATGTTGTTGATGAACATAATCACAAAAGATCCAAATAAGTCCTGAACACGCAGTTCATCAAATATCCCAAAAGACATCACTAGGAACTCATAATGACCATAACAGTCCTAAAGGTTATCTTCAGGATATCCTCATCCCAAATCCTTAATTGATGGTAATAGGACCTTAAACCTCGACATGAATCCTCAACTGATGGTAATCAAGTCTCAAATCAATCTTAGAGAATGTTGCTGCTTCTTGAAGCTGGTAAAACAAGTCATCAATGTGAGGCATAAGATAACAACTCTTCACTGTCACCTTATTATGATGTCTATAATCAATACACATACAAATGGAGGCATCTTTCTTCTTCACAAATAACATAGAAGATCTACAAGGAGACACACTCTATATAATAAAACCTTAACCAAAAATATCCTGAAGCTGAGAATTTATCTCCTTAAGCTTAGGAAAAGACATATAGTAAGGTGTCATAGAAATAGGTCGGGTGGCCAACTCAAGATCGATACCAAACTCAATACTATGCACGAGAGGAAGGCCAGGTAGATTGGTAAGGAAAACATCAGGAAATTCACAAACCATATGAATATATTCAAGCGACGCACTCTTCACACTAACATCACAAATATAATAAGATAAGACTCGTAACCCTTAGAAATAAGACTCCTAGAACATATAAAAGAAAGAATCCCCGTCGAGTTGCAGCTACCAGATCCTTGCCATACGATCGAGGATATATCATGCATGGCTAAGTTAATGGTCTTTGTAAAACAATCCAGGACCACATAATAGTGGGATAACCATTCCATACCTAGAATCACATCAAAATCCACCATGTCTAGAATAATAAGATCAGCATGAGTATCATGCTCTCGAACCATTACAACAAATGATTTGAAAACTCGATCCACTACTAAAAAATTATCCACGAGAATAGATAAACATAATGGCATAGATAATGAATCCTAATATAACTCTAACCGAGTAGCATAATAAGAAGACACATAAGAATAAGTAGATCTTAGAACAAACAAAGCAAAAGTCGATAGAAGATACACAAAATTAGACTTGTAATTACGGTATCAGAAGACTTAACCTTAGGTTTAGCATGTACTACATACAACTGACCAATCCCACCGCTTAGTTGGGCTTCTGACCAACCTCCTGTACTATTTACCTGAGAACCTCTACGAGCACCATAGAGACCACCCCTACAACCATGCATACTACCTCAAGCTTAGGGATAAATTATCTTGACAGATGGAACAATCTAAGATAATGGAATAATCGCTCCATGACTAGGGAACTCTCTCGAGAAATAACCAAAAGCTCTCTAGCCATAACATGCCCCAGGCACTGGTCTGAATCCACAAGATATATCTGACTTAAAATAACCACCACGACTAGAATATCCAGAAGATGAACCCCTTAAAGATTGACCATGACCCTGGATAGGACGATCACTAAAGCTAGATTAACCTCTATCACAATCTAAAGTACAGCCTAAATGGGTCTACTAGACTGAATTAGATGCTAAAATGACTAACGAGGAGGGTACCTACCCTGATAATAACCACCTCTGAACCAGGAGCTACTATGGTTCCCACTGAACCTACCCTGATATAACGGCCTTTTATCACTGTCCCCTTAGGCCTCGCAATGCATCTCCTCCATTAAATGAGAATGATCAAAAACATTAGAAAGAAACCTACCTGCAGCAACCAAACTCTAAGTAGACATGCAAAGAGAAAGTCTCAATTCTCGAACAAAGCAACAAACCCTCTCATATTCAATAGTAAGAATAAAAGTAGCGTGCCCATCCAACTCATGAAATCGAGCCTCATACTCCAAAAAAGTCATATAGCCCTACTCCATCTTTGAGAACTAATCTCTCAAACAATCCCTAAGGTTGTTAGGCATGTACTTCTCCAAGAAAATCTCGGCGAACTTGATCCATATCAACGGGGAGATCCAGATGACCTGGAATCAAGATAACCTCTCCACCAATGTCAAGCTTTTAGGTCCACCTAAAAAATAGTGTAATCCACATCACGAGTTTCAACTAGGCATAAATTATGGTGCCTATCCTCACAAGCAATCAAGAACTCATATGCATCCTTGCTCAGTGTACCAAAAAACCTACGTGCAGCCAATCTCAAGAATCTATTAATGCACCATGGAAACACGGCATAAATAATACCTAAAAATAAGAAATTTATGCTTCCACTTAGGTAATTTTTATAGATATAAGGTGTTTGTTGCTTGATTGCATGAAAAAAAGGAATGACGCACCATGGAAAAAAGTTGCAAGAAAAAAATTTGAAAAAGATAAAGGTTGTTCATCCTACGAGTCATATTGAGAAGTCATCAACACACAATATGACTCGTAGGTTTTCTCGTAAGCAGGAAGTAATAAAAGACAAGCAAAGAAGCTAAGTGAAGTGTGACTATGACTGAAGAATACGAACTATAAGTTATGGATATGAGTCAGGAGGAGCAATTTTTAAGAAAGCAGAAACCAAAGCTTCAACTAATAATTGAAGTCATAGAATAAAACGAGTCGTAAGACCAGAGTACAACTCATAAGGATAAGTCATAAAGAGACTAGTGTCTAGAGCATTAAAAGAACATGGCCTAGGAGGTAACGAGTGAATACCACAAGGTGTAAGCTATGGACATGGCTCATGAGGATGAATCATAAGTATAACAAAAACCTAACCATGAAAGATCAGTCACTGAAGTACTTACGACTAGTACTATACGACTCATAAGAATACCTTACGAGCGGACTATGCAAGTCGTACCTTGTGCCAACACACTTTTCCTATTCCATTTTAATAAAGATTTTTGGGTTATTTTGAGATACTATAAATACCTTAGGGTAATTCCTTTATTAGGTGACACACTTTTACATTGAATTTTTTACTTTTAACATACTTTACTCATTGAGATTTTGTTCTTGATATTTTGGGTTTTATTCATTTAAATACTTCAAATTTTCTTCCTCTTATTCTTGTGCAATTAATTACATGAATTCTTTATTGATTATCATGGATTGTTGCCTGAACATGAGCGGCTAATTTCCCTAACTAGGGTTGTGGGAACCCTGGTGGATTAACTATGTAAAGGAAACCAGAGATTTATATATTTGATTATGACTAGATGTATCTTAATCTTCTACATATTAATTAACCTCAAAGCTACTACAGAAGCTTGAGGATTGCCCATATGTGAGAACATCCTCACAAGGGAGTTTGATATTAGGAAAAGGGGATTAAGACAGTAATTTAAGATTCATGTCCATCTTATAATTCTGCCATCTCATCTAATCAGCTTGACACCCAAAAGCTGAAAGTTGAACTAAGGTTATAGACAAGGAGAAATAAGGCGCCACCTTAAAACTCACTAGGTAAAGAGTGATATTGATCATCATGTTCAAAAGACAGTTGAAAATACATAGCTTGTCGACTTTACATGTAGAGAAAATGAATAGTTGACCTGAACACGAGAAGTTTACAAAGTTTAGAAGCTAGAGGGAACACAGTCTTAGTGTTTTTCTTTTACTATATACAAACCCAAGCATCCAAGTTCGGTTACTACATACTATTTACTTCAAGATCCCCCCCCCCCATTTACTTTTCCACATCTCTCATGGATTTTGTGAAGTTTGAGATATTGTTCTACATTTTCCCTACGGGTTCGACCCCAGCCTAGTTTGGGTTACTATATTTGACATTGGCCACAACATACTTCTCTGGAGGATAGTTTTGGGTGACATCATCTACCCAACATTTTATGATCCTCGGCAGACATAGCAGGCTGGAAAACTAACAGCGGAGAAACTACATGCGCAGGAGGGACCTTAACTCTAGGAGCCGTAGCTATAGGTTGCGCCCGCCCCTACTTTATTACCACTCTGATTTGCAGACTTTGTACCATCATAAAGTTCACTATCAACCAATCCCAATAGCTAAACCAAAGTATCTCTGAGCACTGAAGAAGAAATAAATCTTGGTAAAGACTGGGCTAGTCTTTGGCCCATCGCTGGGTGTGGCAGAAGTATCTCTAGCTCAAAAGTGGTAATAAGGTTTGGGAAGCCCCTCTATCTAGGCCCCTAGTTGGGGACACATATCGAGGTTGTACAACACCTTTAGGTCATCCATAAACAGTAATAGAATCCCTAGGCTCAGTCTCAGTACCCTCATCTACTGTAGCGAGAGAACGTGTCCTAGCTATCTCTGAAAGAGTGAAACCAAAGGAATGCCTTAGAAACCAACTAAAACTCTTAGCATGATTTGGGTGAAAGAAGTTAAAAACTCCTAAGAATGTCCTATAACCTCTCAAAGATAAGAAATGGACGTCATCGTTCTAATCTGCGGGACTCTACTAAGCACTTGCTCTTGTACCAACAACACTAGTAAAACCTAGGCTCTGATACAAATTTTTCATAACACGATTTATGAGTGATGATGAAACCTAATCTATTCTACCAGTAGGTAAACCAAACCATAGCTCGAAGCTAATTGCAATAGGCTAACTTGGTAATAATTTGACAATTAAAGGCTTCAATAGTAATAATACTGTCTTAAAGGTGTAATAAATGGATAGAAAACCAAAAGCATCCCAAGACATAGTAATATTGGTACAAGAGCTACTATAAGAAACTATGAGTACTAAATTGTCAAATATAATTTGTCTTGAAGATAAAAGACTAAACATAGATTAAAAAAAAAAGAAAAAAGGGTAACCCCGACTCCAAGAGCTCATCCAATCTCTAAAATCAATCCTGCACAAATGTCAAATCAGCGGCAGCAACTAGTACTTAGTTTTGTATAAAAACATACAGAAGTATAGTATGAGTACCAAAACCATGGGTAGTCAGTAGGCATCATCAGCATCCTAAGGTAAAGCATGATATAAGTATGATAAGACATAAGATAAATTAAGCTAAGTCAGATAAAGGGCTAGATTTGAAAATAAGCTTCGACACCATTGTACATATATAAATAAATGCATACGAGATAATAACATACAGATCACACCATTATAACTACAAGATTGGACCTCATAAGCCAATAAGTGCGGAAAAGTAAATAACCCAACACAGGCCCCCATAAGCCTGGAGCTAAACCACTGAATATCCATAAATAACCAAAGTATTCTTCCATAATCAAGAAGTCATCCAAATCTTATCAGCTCATACATGATTCTCAATTTCTGTCTTGAATTCAAACTCAATAGTATCATTATTGTTATCATCATTTACTAGACTTGAACCAAAACTCATATTATCAAGATCATTATCAACAGCTATACCCAAACTAAAACTCTTAATTATAATCCATATCAACAAACCATGTCACCAAGCCATACGATATGCTAACCCAATAGACTATGCCAATACCGCATCTAATAAGTCATGCAAATAACCATGCCTATAGGCTATTTCAATAGTAAAAGTTATAAGTTATTTCAATAATCGTATCTATAAACCACCAATCATATCATTAAGCAATAAATTATATCTACAAGTCGCATCATATCTACGAGCCATTAGTCATATCTATAATATATATATATATATAAGCCATATCATATCTATAAGACATATACTGTCTATAAGCCATATCACATCCATAATCCATATCATGTATATAAGCCTTATCATATCTATTAGCCATGTCCTATAAATAAGCCATATCATGTATACAAGTCATAACATATCTATAAGCCATGTCATGTATATAAGTCATATCATGTATATAAGTCATATCATATCTATAAGACATGTCATATATATAATCCATATCATGTATACAAGCCATATCATATCTATAAGCCATATTATTTAATCACATCGGTGCCTATATCATTAAGCATGTAAATAGGCATATTATTATTCAAGTGCAAAAGCCATGCCAATAATCATACACATAAGTCATTAATCATATCTGGAATCCATATCAATAATTATGTCGGTATTCATATCATTAATCACATTTATAAAGGGTATCCTTAGTTATGCATATGAGCAATATCATTAGCGATACTCGAAATTAGCATTGATCCTTCCATATCCAACCAACATACTCAATAAATATATTTAACATCCTCAAGTGTCAAACCAACCATTAATATGAGTATTTCATATGAAATGATCCTACAAGGCTATCAAAAGTCTTGGCCTAAAGTGTACCGAAGAGTTCCACTCTAATCCCAAAATCTATATTTAGGAAACTCCTACCCCAGACTAGGCTAAGGTATCTAAGTTCATTAAATAGAACTAAGATAGTAATCCGTCCCAAACATGAACAACCAAGGAAATCCTACCTAAAACATAGCAACTAAGTCAATCCTCTCTTAACTCAAGCAACTATGGACAACTCCACCTTAACATAAATAACTGAGGAAACTTTACCTAGCTCGAGTAATTAAGGTATTTCCATTCTAAACATGAATCATGAAACCTAATTCACCTAAGGCAAGAATAACTATGCTAATTACTCAAAGTTTATGGTTTTAAGGTAGCCTAAACTGTCTAACTACATCATAGTTCTCATTCATACTTTTAACACCTAAATACCACCTTATATCTAGCATAATATCATAATCATACTACAAAATAGTTTAATCTATGAAGAAGGTAAACTTAGCCTTCCTGGGTGCCAAAGAAAAGCTCAAAGAATCTGCTAAATCACTGATTTCCCCTTCTAACAAGCTTTTTCAAGGTGTCGTGCTATCATAATCACAATCTACCCATCAAAACAAGAACAATGATACTCATATTTTACTATTGTGCTTTGGGTCAAAAATTATAGAAAAATCTCATGTGGAGCCTATTTTTGAAAATCATATTTTCAAAACCAACTCAACACCCCTCTATGCTCAAGGAATGTTTACCCTAAAATGGGTAAATTTTAAGCTATAATGGTGCTAAAATCAAGCCACCAATCCTTTAAGGATTTTAGATAAGAATAGAGAAACCAACCACTAAAACAATGAAATCTCACCACAAATTTGATGGAAAATTGTGCAATTAATGATGCTAAAGTTCCACAATCGATTCTCCAAGAACTCTCACTTTTGGGGGTTTAAGATTCTAGACAATGGATAAAAATGGTGAAAATTTTAGATAAATAGGTATTTATGGCATTTCCAAGTAATCGGGTATCACTCAAGCAAACATTGGGTCACTAACGGGATACTTGAGCTCTGGCACGCTGACCGCTTACGCAATCACATGATTGTGATACGACCCAAAATAGGTCCTAGTCATGTTGGATATCTCAAGTCTAACTAGGACCAGAGACCACACCCATTACCCAAACCATTAACCTCCCTACACCCCATGTCTGATGAATTCTAAGAATATAACAAGATAAGATAATATTGAATTAAAGACATGACAATAAGTCTAAAATCAAAACCAAAAGCCACAACCATTTAACCATCCATTACCAATCCCAATGCCAATACCAATCCAATGCTATCGACACCGCCCATTCCCATAGTAGTCCAACAAAGGTCCTAACGAGAATCAAATGATATACAGTCGGGACATGCCCCTGACCATAGCCAAAACCAAAACCAAAGAAATAAAAAGATATAAAGAATCCATAGCATAAAATAGGGTCTTCCAAAGTATGGAAGCTCACCACTTCAGTATAACTCAAAAGTTGTCCCCGAATCACTAAGTCACTAAGCAGGAGAAGTAAAAGTATGGCTGGTTCCTGAATTGTGTGGGGATACAACACCCGAAGATGATTTGTAGGGTGAACACTAGCATGTAACTTAGGGATAAAGATAAAGTAATGCCATTAATTAAAACCAAATCAAACAACCATATGCAGTGACATACAGCATATATATATTGTGTTGACATAGGAATCAAGGTTTAGCATGCATTTAAAACCTTAACCTAGATTGTGTAGCTTTAGCGTTATAAATCCGCCCACTGGATATATGGGTCCAGTGTCACATTTGAACAGGCCCTAGTACGTGTAGCTGCATAAACCTGAGATATCATAGATGATATGGATTCCCATGTACCCTTCGCCCTCCATGATATATTTATACAAGTATGGAATTAGGGGATTCCCGTGTACCCCACAAGCATATGGTCACCAATACCAATCCTCATGTCAACAAACATTAGTTTCCAGTGTCCATCCTTCAGAATCACACCTTCACAGCTAGCTATCATAACCCCATATTTGCCTAATTAAAACATTTAGCACACAACTAAACCACCAATTCCAGGATTCAATCATTAAGGCATTATAAGTGGTATCGTCTTACTGACTATAGCTTGCAAGCAATGTCAATAGCCAACACTTAGGGGATTCCCATGTACCCCGCAGACTCCATTATTAAAATCATTTGGGGGATTCCCAGTACCCCACAAGCTTTTCAAAACCATCCTTCACCACTTATTTCATACATTATTTTCAAGAAATAAGCCAAACCAAACACTTTGGGGATTCCATTGTATCCCTAATTTAAATCCTACTTTTCTCATAATTACTAACCAAAATTTATAATGTAGCATTGGGGTCATAACCACTTCAAAAGTCACAAGTTTAGAGAAAGTTACCATTATCAAATTCTACCACTATACCCATTCACCCATTTGTTCAAAACCATATTTAAAACATAGAAAACCATAATTAAACCAAACATTATTCAACCATAAACATTCAAAAAAACGCAACCTTTATTTCAAAACCATAATAATAACATGAAAGCCATACATTAAAACATGTGCTTTAAGTAAAATAACAATGAGGGAGGAGTAACATTCCTTGTACACCAGGAAGTATGGAGACACCCTTGAAAGCCTTAATTGATTAACTTGATGAAACCCTAGCTTTTTCTTGAACAGAGAGTTTGAGAGAGAATTTGAGTGTTTTATTGGGAATGATGCGTTAATGAAGTCCCAAAGGATGTTTTAAGTTATGGTATCAACTAGACTTAAAGTAGAAAATGCCCAGAATACCCTCAGCTTAAAAGTTGTAAAAATATTATCCTTGGTTACGAGTCAACATATTGACTCATCACCACATCATATGACTAATAGCCTTGATTAGTGTTCTAAATGGTGAGTTGGACACCCATACACTATCCTCCTTATGACTCCATGATCCCACTCATGACCTGACCATATGACTCACATGGTCTATTCGTATCCAAGATAGAACTTAAGGGATTAGACACTGGACAGCATACGATTCAACCCTACCACTCATAAACTATTCTCACGGCTCTTAGTGAGCCACACATACTCAGAGCCAAGTCAAGCCACTAAGTTACTGATTTGGTTAAGGTTTGTCCTAATGACTCATCACCATCCCTAACAACTTATACCACTAAGTCATAACCAAGATAGAAAACCTAACCACCATCCACTAAAAACCTTATGACTAGGGTCACCTGACTCGTAACCACACCATATGACACGTATGATAAGTCATTACTAAGATAGTAAATTTCCAAGGGCCAAAATCTGGGGTGCTTTAACTCTCTCCCAATTGGACCATTCATCCTCAAATGATGGGACAAGGCAGTGACTAGCACGATCAAACCCCCAAATATCTCTACTCTTACCTTTAAGACAGATAAACAAATTTCCAAGGAATTTACCATCTATCTTTCACAAAGATAAAAAAACAAGGGTGTTACGAACAATACATACCTTAGCATAATTTATGGAATAGGGAATAGGAATGGATACTTGAACTTTATGTCCTCTTCAGATTACCATGTAGCCTCTTCAACCTTGTGGTTCCTTCGTAGAACCTTTATCAAAGATACGTCCTTGGTTCGCAATCGACGAACCTGTTGATCCAAGATTTCAACTGGGATCTCCTCATAAGACAAGGAATCCTAAATACCAATATCATCACCCACACACTTCCTCAACATAGATACGTGGAACACCAGGTGACCGGAGCTCAAACTAAACGGCAACTCCAATTTATATGCAACATTACCAACCTTGTTCAAAACCAAATAAGAAATAACATACCGAGGACTGGGCTTCCCTTTCTTACTAAGAAAGATCAGTAACAAAATCTATATTGATCATTTCCTACTTCCATACAGGCAACTCAATTTCTTGATACAATTCTCCGGGTCTTAAGTGCTCAACTTTCACTTGCTGACACACCATGGATTTAGCCACAAAACTGGCCACATATCGCTTTATATTATTCCACTAATAAATATTCTTAAGGTCATGATACATTTTCATCGAACCAAGGTGAATGGCATATCGTCACTCATGCGTCTCAGCCAACATCCTCTCTCGTAAGCCATCCACATTAGGAATGCATAGTCTCTCTTGGTACCACAAGGTACCATCACCACTAACCTTAAAGGACATCACTTTTAGCCCATGTACATCACCCTTGATCTGCATCAAGATAGGATCTAACACTTGCTTCACTTTCACCTCAGCACCAAGAGATGACTTCGCCACCTTTTAAACAAACACACTACCATCTTTTGAGTCCAAGAGACAAACTCCAAGGTTAGCCAAATGAGGGATGTCATTCACCAATTCCTTCTTATTCTTAACCACATGAGCTATACTCCCCATGGATAACCTGCTAAGAGCATCAGCAACCACATTAGCTTTACCTAGATGGTAATGGAGACTTATGTTATAATCCTTGATCAACTCAAGACATCTTCTTTTCCTGAGGTTAAGCTCTTTTAAGTAAACACCTACTACAGGCTCTTATGATCTAAAAAGTTATCCACATGCACTCCATACAGATAGTAATGCTAGATTTTCAATGCAAACACCACGACCAATAACTTCAAGTCATGAGTTAGATAATTTTTCTCATGTACCTTCAATTTTCCAGAGACATAAGCTACCACCTTGCCATGATGCATTAAAATGCAACCAAGCCCCATATGAGACGCATCACCATTAACCATAAATTTGTCAGTACCTTCAGGAAAATTCAATACCAAAGTTAAAGTCAGTTTATCGTTCATATTCTCAAAACTACCCTCACAAGTATCAAACCACAAGAACTTTATCTTTTTCAGAGTTAACTTAATCAACAGGGCAAATGTAGTTAAGAAACCTTCCATAAATCTCCTACAGTAACCGGATAAACCCAAGAAGCTCTGAATATTTGTTGGAGTCATGGGTCTAGTCCACTTCTTAACCATTCCAACCTTTTGTGGATCTACCATGATCCCCTCACTCGATACAACATGACCCAGAAAAGCGACACCGTTCAACCAGAATTTGTATTTCAAAAATTTGGCATACAACTACTGATCTTTTAAGATCTGTAATACAATGCGAAGGTTATCAGCATTATCTACCTCACTCTTATATTACACTAGAATATCATCTATGAATGCAATGATGAACAAATTTAGAAACTAATAAAAGACCCTATTCATAAAGTCTATGAATGCCATCGGGGCATTAGTCAACCCGAAAGACATAACTAAGAACTCAAAATTCCCATATCGGGTACGGAAGGTAGTCTTGGGGATATCTGCCTCCCTAATCTATAATGGATGATACACGAATCAAAGATCGATCTTAGAGAAAAACTTAGCACCCTGAAGCTGATCAAATATATTATCTATCCTTAAAAGAGGGTACTTATTCTTTACTGTCGCCTTATTCAATTGCCAATAATCAAACACATACGAATGGAACCATCCTTCTTATGCATGAACAATACCGGTGCACCCCACGAAGAAACACTAGAATGGATGAAACCCTTGTCTAAAAGATATTTTAATTGCCTCTTAAGCTCTTTTAACTCGGCTAGAGCCATTTTAAATGAGGACATAGAGATGGGACTAGTGTCTCAAACAAGGTCAATCCCAAAATCAATCTCCCTATCAAGAGGGACACCAAGAAGGTCATCAGGGAAGACCTTAGGGAATTCATTCACTACCAGGATTGAATGTAAAAAAGGAACCTCCGAGTTAGAATCTTTAACCCAAACACAATAATAGAGACACCCCTTAGAGATTATCTCTGGGATCTAAGATATAATATGAACCTTTCCTTGGGTGCTAGAGAATTACTTTCCCTTTCAATAGCTAGCTCATTAGGGAATTTAAAGATGACCTTACGGGTCGGACAGTCTAGAGAAGTATAGAATAAGTGCAACTAATCAATCCCTAATATGACATCAAAATCAACCATGTCTAATTCAAACAAATATAGCAAAGTCCCCCCTCAGATACCACACAACCCCTAGAGACTCTCTTGGAAACCACAAAGTCACCCACCAGGGAATAAATAGAAAAAGGGTCTGAAATACACTTAGGACCGAAACCAAAATGCACAACCACAAATGAGGTCATATAAGAAAGAGTGGAACCCAGGTCAGGTAAATAGTACATATTAAGGAAAAAGAGTTTCAACATACCAGTAACAACATCAGGCAATGCTTTATATCCTGGCGGGTAGTCAGAGTATAGAGTCATTTCTATCCTGTTCTAGAGCCAAATGGTGCACTCTTTTATTCACAGAAGCAACCTTAGCCACTGAACAATTTCTAAGTATCTTCCCTAGCTGACCATAGTTGAAGCATTTGTCCTTTCCCTCATAACAAAAACCTCGATGCTATAAACCATAAAATCTGCAGAGAGAATATAATAGAGCTGCTATTGACTTCTTCCTTACTCTAAATATTGGAATTTCTTGGTCTGCCTTCCCTAAGTTCAACCTGTTTTCTCTTCTCTTCCTCCATTTTTTACATATATACAACCAGCCTGGAAATACATGTCCTTGGTCAACAAAGCAGCCCAACTCTTCAAAATCAAGTCTGAGGATAGCCCTATATTAAACTTTCTTATTCTAGCCCTCATACTAGAAACTAAATCCGAATTATACCAAGATAACTGGTAAAACTTTAAATTATACTCTTTGATTGATATCTTGCCCTTCTTTAGGTTAACAAACTCTTCTACCTTTGCCTCCTTCAGCTCTTGAGAAAAGGCGGTCAAGAAAAGCTCTAGAAAAGTCTCCCACAGGTGGACACATCATCCACACCTTTGAGCTTCTTCCACCCTTCATACCACTATGATCTACATCCTTCAGTTGGTAGGCTACAAACTCAACACTTCCTACTTTAGTAACATGCATCACCAAAAATATCTTTTCACTTTCATCTATGAAGCCCTGAGGATCTTCCCTAACTTTTGTACTAGTAAACACAGGAGGATTCAATCTCATAAATTTGTAAACTCTAGTGGCCTCAAATTATAGAGCAATGGAATTTGCATGCTCAGTCTAAGAGGCAACCAAATGAGTGAGCAAATGGATCAATTAGCAAAACTCAGCATTAGATACGTTAACTTGAGGTGTCTGAGGAGGGATAGGAGAAACCGGTAGAGCTCTATTAGGACCATCAGAGACAGTGGACCTAGACCTAGTCTGAACCCCTAGGGTAAGACGGGCTATATTTCTATTATCCTTAGTTAGGACAGAAGGGTTCCCATAGACATCAAATTTTCTAAAGGGCATGATCTGAAAGTCAAACAAATAGGAATTAGAGAGATCCAAGACCTTAGACTCAATAACCCAAAAATGGAACACAAGAAAGAGAAATAATTCTAAGATATGAGTATGGCATGCTACATATCCTTAAAAAGGACTCTACACGACACGACTTTGTGGATACCCAGTAGATCGTGAAACCTAGGCTCTAATACCAATCTGACATGACCCGAACTAGGTCCTAGTCATTTCGAGTATCTCAAGACCAACCAGGACGGGTGACCACCCCCATTACCCAAAACCGCCCTACACCCCATGTTGGATGAATTTCGAGCATATAATAAAATAAGATAATATTAAATTAAAGACATGAAAATAAGTGTAAAATCAAAACCAAAAGCCTCAACCATTTAACCATCCATTACCATTCCAAGTGCCAATACCAATACCAATACCAATGTTAACACTAATACCAACACGACCATGCCCATAGCAGTCCAACAAAGCCTTTAACCAAAATAAAAAGATATCTAATCTAGCCCGGCCATAGACAAATCCAAAAATAAAAAAATAAACATAATATAAAGAAGTCCAAAGCATGAAATAGGGTATTTTGGAGTATGGAAGCTGACCACTTCAGTTTGACTCAAAATTCATCCCTGAATCACCAAGTCACTAAGCATGATAAGTGCAAGTATGGTTAGTTCCTACATTACGTGGGGATATAGTGCTCGAAGATGTTAGTGGGATGAACTATAGCATGTAACTCAGGGATAAAGATAAAGTAATGCCATTAAATCAAAACCAAATCAAATAACCATATGCAATGAGATACATACATATATATATATCATGTCGGGATAGGGAACAAGATTTAGCATGCATTTAAAACTGTAACCTAGATTGTGTAGCTTTACCATCATAAATCCACCTACGAGCTATATGTGTCAAGTATCACCCCCTGAATGGACCCTAATGCGTGTAGGCACACGAACCAGAGATACTATAGATGGCCGGGGATTCTCGTATACCCTTCACCCTCTATGATACATATATGTAAGTATAGACTTGGGGGATTCCCGTGTACCCCACAAGAATATGGTCACCAAGACCAACCCTTATGTCGGCAAACATAAGCTTCTAGTGTTCATCCTTTGGACTCACACCTTCTCGACTAGCTATAATAACCCCATTATTACCCAATTAAAACATTTAGCACACAACCAAACCACCAATTCTAGGAGTCAAATATTAAGGCATTATAAGTGGTATCGCCATACCAACAATAGCTTACAAACAACATCATTAGCCAATACTTCGGGGATTCCATGTACCCCGCAGACTCCATTATTAAAACAACTTATGGGATTTCCATGTACCCCACACAGTTTTCAAAACCATCCTTAACTATTTAACCATTTATTCCATGCATTATTTCAATAAATAAGCCAAACCAAACACCTTGGGTATTTCATTGTACCGCTAATTCAAATATCCACTTTTCTCATAAATACTAACTAAATTTTACAATGCAAGGTTGGTGTCATAACCACTTCAAAAGTCACAAGTTTAGAGAAAGTTAACATTATCAAATTCCATCATCATACCCATGCACCCATATGTTCAAAACCATATTTAAAATATAGAAAATCATAATTAAACCATGACAAAACATTATTCAACTGTAAGCATTCAAAAAAAACCCATCCTGTATTTCAAAACCATTATAATACCATAGAAACCATATATTAAAACATATACTTTAAATAAATAACAATGAGGGAGGAGTAGCATGCCTTGATGAAACCCTAGTTTTTGCTTGAACAGAGAGTTTGAGCGAGAATTTGAGAGTGTTTTATTAGGAATGGTGTGTTAATAAAGTCCCAAAGGATGTTTTAAGTTGTGGTATCAAAGGGACTTAAAGTGGGAAATGTCTAAAATACCCTCACCTTAAAGGTTTTAAAATGTCGTCTTTGGTTGTGTGTCAACCTATTGACTCATTACCACATCATATGACTAGTAGCCTTGAGTCGTATCTTAAATAGTGAGTTGGATAGCCATACACTGTCCTCCTTATAACTCTATGATCCTACTCGTCGCCTGACCATACAACTCATATGGTCTAGTCATATCTGAGATATAACCTAAGGGATTAGACTCTGAACAACAGACGACTCAACTCGACTACTCATAACTTATCCTTACTGCTCATAGTGAGCCACTTGTACTCAGAGCCAAGTCAAGCCACTAAGTTACTGATTTGGTTAAGTTTTATCCTAACGACTCGTCACCACCCCTAACGACTCATACCACTAAGTCTTAATCAAGACATAAAACCCAACCACCATCAACTAAAAACCTTACGAATAGGGTCACCTAACCCATAACCACACCATATGACTTATATGATGAGTCGGTAGTAGGATAGTAAGATGAAAGCACCAAAATTTTTTGAGGGCCAAAATCTGGGGTGTTATAGATTGTTTATGTGATATCGGGTCGGCTGAGGTATTATCGCATACCCAACATATTACTCACTTATGCGATAGCTGGCCTCTGGTAAGTAATTCACATAAGAAACACATTTTTTTGCTTAAGCAATACTTGTTGGGGTTTGGTAGATCACTTAAGCAATCAAAGGCATTGTTTAGGTGATGCACCAGTACTAGCTCAGACTTGGAATGCCAACCCCACAAGATTTATAGAATCCCATTTACATATACGGTCAATGCTACCTTATCAAATTTGATATTTCAGACTAAATGGCACAATCAAAGTTTCCATTCGAGGTCATTTTGATAAATGTAAGTCCATCCACTTGCCACTTTTCTTAACTTTAAACCAATAGCTCAAAATGAGTCCGAGAACCTCGAGACCCAAACCAAGGGTCCACCTACTCTAAAATCGATATTTTGGAGTTGTTAGAACAATTATAATTGGCATACGAGATTATTTTGTCAGAGTTTTTGTAAAGATGCCAATTTGAACCAACAAAGGCTTCAAAATAGAGAATTAACTCTTAAAACCAAGCAAAATGCCCAATAACCGAATTTTTAGTTCCATCAAGTCATAAATGACTTGGGGTATCTATAGAAAGATTGTATACAGTGAAAACAAGAAAAAATACAAAAAATAACCTGATGGGCCATTACATCAATCAATGAACTCTTGACTATATTTGTGCAAGAAGAGGAGAGGTTGAGACATGAGACACCCAAAAGTGATAATTTAGAGACTCATGATAAGACAAAGGCAATAAAGGAAAAAAGTATTCTTATGGAGAAGAAGGGTAGTCTTGACAATGACACTTGTCATTTCTGTAGAAAGAAAAGACATTAGAAGAAAGATTTTCTAAAATACAAGAAGTGGCTCCATAAGAAAGGTAATTTTACCTTTTTATGTTATGAATCTTATTTCATTGAAGTTTCTATTAATACATGATGGATCAATTCTAGTTCCACAACTCATATTGTCAGAACTATGTAGGATTTTCTAACTCTAAGAAAGTCAATAAGAAGTAAACAAAATATTTATTCTGGCTATAGGAAGACATTATATGTGGAAGGAGTGGAGACTTGTCGGATCATTTTAAAATATAGTTTTTAATTAGACGTAGAAAACACTTTTTATGTTTATCATATTCTAGGAATTTAATTTCTCTTTTTTATACTATCCATAGCTGGTTATGATTTTAATTTTCATTTGTCTACAATGAAGCTTTTGAATGATAATAAGTTATTAGTTTTGGGAATATTTTTGGAAAGTTATTTAAGTTTGAGATAGCCCCCACGACTGAATGTAATGGCATAACTCTACATGATAAATAAATTGACACCAAGTGATGTATTATCAATGAGAATTCATCAAAAGATTGAGACATATCTCTATTAAAAGAATCAAAGGGTTAGTTAATTATGAAGTTCTTGGAGCTCTTAAATTTTCTAACTTTGGTTCTTATGTGGATTGCATAAAGGGTTAGCAGACCAACAAATCCACTTAAGGTGTAAAAAGGAGTTCTCAATTTCTTAAGATCATACATACAAATATTTGTGGACCTTTTCCTATCCCTTGCTTTAATGGTGAAAGATATTTTATCTCATTTTTTGATGACTATTCAAGATATATGTATCTCTATCTTTTGTTTAGTAAATCAGAAGCACTAGATGCTTTTAAAGTCTTTAAAATAGAAGTAGAGAAGCAAATTAGAGCTCATATCAAAATTGTAAGATCTGGTGGGTTGGAGAATATTATGGTAGGTACACAGAGAAAGGACGAGTTAAAGGTCCATTTTCTAAGTTACTTGAACAAAAAGGTATAATTGCAAAAGGTATAATCCACATTTATAAAATTTGGATGAATGAACAATAAGCAGTTTCTTTATAGACTATGTCGTTAACTTTAAAGGATTCAGATTTTACTGTCCTTCTCATTCTTCTAAAATTACTGAGGCTATAAATATTAAATTTCTTGATGAACATGAAGTAAGTGGGAGTGGTTCAACTCAAGTAATGGAAATAAAGGAGGTAAGGAAACCACTTATGGTACCTTTATATACTAATTATTTGAATGCAAATTAATTAAATTCTCATGAATTACATGAAGAGCAATAAGTTCAAGAGCCAGCACAATTTGATGAGCCATATGAAGAACAACCCGCTTTACCTGAACTCATTATTGAAGGAGCACCTGAATAAGTGAAAGATAGAAGATCCTAAAGAGTTCATAGACCAATATTTCTAGTGACTATGTTATATATCTTCAAGAGACTGATTATGATATTGGACTAAAAGATGATCCATGTTTATTTTCACAAGCCATGAGTGGAGAAAAATCCAGATTTTGTATGATTCCATGAAAAAAGAGATAGAATCTATGGCTAAAAATAATGTCTAAAATCTCATTGAATTACCAAAAGGAGTCTCTAGTAAAGGATCTAAATGGATTTATAAAACCAAATGAGACTCATCTGGTAATATTGAACGATATAAAGCAAGACTTGTAACCAAGGATTTCACTTTAAAAGAAGTTATTGATTACCATGAAACCTTCTATCTTACATTAAAGAAGGATTCATTAAGAATAATCATGACATTAGTAAATCATTTCAATTTATAGCTACATAAAATGTATGTGAAATTAATTTCTTGAATTAAGGTCTTGAAAAAGAGGTATACATATGTCAGCTAAGGTTTGCAAGTTGAATAAATCTATTTATGGACTAAAAAAGGCTTTCCGTAAATGGTATATTAATTTCATAGTGTAGTTTCTTCATTCGAATTTATGGAGAACATCATTAATCAATGTATATGCGTTAAGAGAAATAGGAGTAAATATATTTTTCTAGTCCTATATGTAGATGACATTTTACTTGATAGTCATGACTTGGGGTTGTTTCATGATACAAAAGAGCTTCTTATATAGAATTTTAAAATGAAGAATATGGTTGAAGCCTCTTATGTCATTGGCATACAGATTCACGGAGATAGATCTTAACGATTACTTGGACCATCTCAAAGAGACTACATTGAAAGAATTTTGAAAACATACAGAATAAAAAATTGTTCAGCTATAATAGCACCTATCATTAAAGGTGACAAATTATCATTGAACCAATGCCCACAAAATGCATTGTAGCTAGAGTAAATGAAAGACATTCCATATGCTTCACTTATTGAGAGCGTTATGTATGCACAGGCCTGCACTAAACCTGATACTGCCTTTGTAGTAGGAATGCTTGGCAGAGATCAAAGTAATCCTAATCTTGATCATTAGAAAATTGATAAAAAGGTTTTGAGATATTTATAAGAAATCAAGGATCTTAAGCTTACATACAAATATTCTGACTTATTATGTCTTCTTTAGTATTCAGACTCCAATTTAAGTAGATGCAAAGACAGTGGTAAATCTACTTCTGGATACATTTTCCTTCTTGCTGGAGATGTTGTATCTTGGAGAAGTGTTAAGCAAACCATTGTTGAAATATCCACAATGGAAAATGAATTTATAGCATGCTATGAAGCTACATTACAAGCATTATGGTTGAAGAACATTACTTCAAGTCTTAAAGTTGTTTTTTCTATCGTGAGTCTATTGAGATAGTTTTGTGATAATTAATATGTGGTATTCTTTTTGAAGAATAATAAGGGTGATAGGTAAATTAAGCACCTCGACATAAAGTATTCGATGGTTAGAGATCATGTCAAGAAGAAAGATGTGAGTTTTGAACATATTAGTACTACTTTGATGCTAATCTCAAGGGTTAAAAATAAAACTGGCTTCCAGCAGAAACACAGCCCTATTACATAGCTAGGTTGCCCAATTTATATTGGCAGACAAAGAATCAGTCACTACACTAGGATGGTTAGTAAAGTTGCTTCCAGGATAATAGATTGGCAGTCTAGATTGCTTAGTTATGGTGGTAAAGCTATATTAGTGAAACATGTTCTGCAATCAATCCACATTCACACTCATTCTAAATGTGTCCCTCACAAAACCATTATAAAATAACTTATATGTCTGTTTGTTGATTTCTTCTGGGGATGGAAAAACACTAAGAGAAAATATCACTGGGCATCTTGGAAAAATCTTTGTTTTCCTACTAATGAGGGAGGGATTGGTATCAGATACATTATTGATACATGTAAAACTTTACAATTGAAATAGTGGTGGATCTTTAGAACTAAGAACACTCTGTGGGGTGAATTCCTACTAGCTAAATACTGTCAGAGGGTCAATGTTGTGTCCAGGAAAGGTTGCTATGGTCAATAAGTGATATGGAGGGCCATGATGAGAAACAAGATGGAAGCTGAACAACATATATTATGGAAAATCAAATCTGGTACATGCCTCTTTTGGTGGGATAATTGGTCAGTATTGGGGCCTCTTCACAAATACAGAACAAATAGAGTTAGATCAAACAGGTTAAGGTTGCATCTTTCATAACTGAGGGTACATGGAATATGAAGAAATTAAGTATAACTCTTCCCCAACAGTTACTACAAATTATGCTCAAAGTTGAAATCTAATTCCAAGAAAGGGTTGCAGACTTCCAATCTAGACACTAACTACCAGTGGATAATTTAGTTGTACCT
The DNA here is from genome assembly GCF_002878395.1 of Capsicum annuum. Classification (NCBI taxonomy): domain Eukaryota; kingdom Viridiplantae; phylum Streptophyta; class Magnoliopsida; order Solanales; family Solanaceae; genus Capsicum; species Capsicum annuum. The sequence continues at coordinate 80,910,526 of NC_061120.1, read as the reverse complement.
CTGCCTGGGGGATTAGCAGGGAACACAGAGCTAAAATCATGATGAACACTCTCACCTGGCATAGGTTGATTCCTTTCAAATGCTCATTCCTACTTTGGAGAGTCCTAAGAAGGACATTACCTACAAATGAAAGGCTTCAGCAATTTGATATTGCCCCTGCTACCTGTAGTTGTTGCTCTAATCCTGGTTGGGATACCATCCCACATATATTTGTTGATGGACCATTTGCTAAACACATCTGGCAGTTTTTGTCTGCATCCCTGGGTATGATACAAGGCATAAGTTCCCTCAGAAACTTATTGCTAAAGTGGTGGAAGTCTAAGACTAGTAATAGTGCTCAAAAGTTGATCATGCAGGCTCTTCCCATTATTATCTATTGGAATCTATGGAAAAATACATGTGCTATCAAGTATGGTGGAAAACATCCTCAACTGGCCAGAGCTAAATTTCTCATTTATAAAGACATATCCAACTTATTACATACTGCTTTTCCATACATCCTTTGGCCTACTAGATGCTCCAACTTGGTGACTTATGCTGAGAAGTGCAGATAAGGAACAAAAGTAACACCTGTATACTGGTCCAAACCACCATCTAATAGGGTTAAACTGAACTCTGATGGCAGTCCTCTCACTAATCTATGTAAGATTGGAGCAAAAGGGATTATTAGAGATCACAGTGGAGGTTTTATATATGCTTATGCTACACCTTTGGGCCAGGGGACCAACAACCAAGCAGAAGTGGAGGCTGCTATTTGGGGTCTTTCTTGGTGTTAGAGGAACAACATACAGCAAATTATCTTAGAGGTGGACTCTAAACTCTTGATTAGATGGATCAGAAAGTAAATATCAATCCCATGGCAGCTGCAACATCTTGTTGAATCCCTGCTAAAGCTTATATCAATGATCTCTTTGTGTAATTGCAGACATGTCTACAGGGAAGCCAAGCTACATACCTTATCCAAAGTCAGTCAGTAGTCTGACCAGCTTCATCACTATTTTCACTGCTGTCAACTTCCCCCAAAAGTAACAGAATACTTTCAGCTAGATAAGTTAGGACTACCAAGTTTTTGAAGAAGGAAACTAAACAAGTTACATGAGCCACCATAGAGATAGCTTACCAGCTCATAGATTTAGAGCAAATTCTTTGCAATTCTTTTGTAGTATTTACACTTTTTTTTGTATGCAGAGATTGGAGGTCAGATCTATGTCCCCCTCTATGTATACTTTTTCTTTGTGATTAATAAAATGCTCAAATTCTGGAAAAAAAAAAAGTACTACTTTGATGATTGTTGATCCTATGACTAAAGTTTTACCAACTAATATTTTTAGGGATCATATATTCGTGTGGGACTTAGTAATTTATTGTAGTCTTGCTATCTTCTCTAACAATTTATCTAGATATTATCATTTTTTGTTATAGATGAACGTACTGATTTTGATTTTCATGTAATATAAAGTGATCATTGAATTCAATAAAGTTGGATCTAAATGACTTATATTAAGCTCATTTATAAAGTTATTGGACACTTTATTTAGAATATACTGTACATCGAATACATAGAAAGGAGTGTTTGATTAAGAGAATGACCGTCATGACTCTTGTATTAATATATTCTTGATAAAAGTGATTTTTGTATAACTATAAAGTTGAGTAAATATGCATTAATGACCATGTTGTTTATTTTCACTCATAAAGGATTATCTAATTTTGATATGTGGGTCAAGTGGGAGAATGTAAGAATATTACGTATTAGTGACTCATATATTTTTGGCAAGAAATTTACCTTGTCTTCCAAGTAAAGTAATAAATCAGCCAATTACTTTTCCTCCAAGTTATGCATATATGATATTTCTTTGATGGTAAGAAATAACTATAAAAGTCCTTAGCCTACCTATAAATATGCCTGTGACTCCATCAGTCTGGCATACCTTTGATAGGCATAGACTAGAAGATTCTTAGGTCTTTTCTTTTTCTTTTTTCTTGTTAAAGTTTTTGACAAAGATGATTGTTCACAACACTTCAACAATAATAACTGAAGGTACGTTCCTATTTATTTTTCATTACACATTGACTTTGTGTACATGTTGAAATTCAACAACATAATGAAACGCTTATTCACAGTTGAGAGAAATGTTAAGGTATGTTAAGGTAGCAAGTACGGTCATGAAATTTTATAAATTAAATTTTCTTATAAACTATAATCAAGTCAAAATTCTAGAGAACTTTATATAATTAAAAAGAGAATCATTTTCTTCATTCAAAATATTAATAACGTTTTAATACTCTTTATGCATCGTTTGTAGGTTGAATAAAGCTAAATAAATGGTATTAGCAAATGCATTTTGATACCTTCTCCAATATGAAGTCATTCAACGCGATATCTCAAGGACAACAGTAAAAATGTTGTAAGTTAATTAATTTCTTTCTGTTTCCTAATAATTTAGAATCCCATAATTTATTATCTTTTGCAAAATTTCAAATCTTGTGCATAAGAAAGCACATATGAATTTGAGTGTGTTTCTATACCTTGGTGGCATTTGAATGTGATTTTCTCCATTTTGTTGGGTTAGTTTATAGAGAAATCAATTTGGAGGAAAAATTATATATCTATATTTATTTTGAAAATTTTATCATAAACTTTTTGCAGAATTTAAGGCTTCTTTTTTGGTTAGATTCTAGAAAAAGCAAATTTTATATAAATTCAAACATCTTTATTTTATTCTTGTGGAAATATTTTTAAATATTTTTCATTATTCAAACAGGAATTGTCTTTTGCAAAATAAAAAAAAAAATTATCAAAAGTTGTTATATTATCTTTTGTGATTATATATTATTCTGAAAAAAAAATCATGAGAAGTTATTTTACTAAGAGGCATTTAAATATTTTATTATATTATTTTTGTCTAGTGATTAGTTATAATCTTGGTTATATGAACAATGTTTTACCAAATCGAAAATAGTAAACTTAATTCTCTATTTTATTAAAAATAAATATAAGAAAAGATTATCTTGTAGCTTTGATCTTACTTATTATCTTTGTTAACTCCATCTATAGGTTTTCTGCTAATTTTGGTATATATTCTCTTACTTGGTTTACTAATCCTAAAAATAATTGTAATTTCTTTTTTTGTATCTAATTCTTCTTTTGAATTTATAATTTTTTGTACTATATGTTGTTGCATTTTTACTCCACTTTTATCTATTTGTATTCCTAAAAACTCTATCTGATTTTTCATAATTTCAGTTTTCTTTTCACTTAAACATATTCCTGAATTTTCTATTATACCTGCAAATTGCTCTAGTAATTTTAAATGTTCCTCTTTAGTTTTTGTATGTAATAGCATATCATCTATCTATACTATACAATTAGGTAGTTTTTAAAATAACTATCCATAAAATGATGGTATCTACCTGGTGCATATATCCAAATGGTAACACGTTCCATTCATAAAATTTAAGTTACCCGCACTATCCGCACTCCCCTACAATTGGTATCAGAGTTATGTTATTTAAAAAATATACAAGTAGATATGTGTTAATTATGAGAAATGTTAGAAATGTTAACTTAATATTATTAATTACGTTATCTTGTTAACTATGTTGTTATTTATTTGTTAAATATGAGAAGATTATTTAAAAATACACAGGCTTAAAAGAAGGTAAAAGAATTCTAAATAATAATTATTTAGAATATAATAAGTTAAATAAAATAAAAGAAAACTCATATAGATTAGCTTACTTAATTACCTTAATATCTAGCGATAAGGCAAAATTAATAATTCATTTAAAATTTAGAAAAATGAGATACATACCACCTAATTATGATAAAATTAGATTTTGGTATCCACCAAAAAATTATAAATCTGTACAGATGAATATCATAACAAAATCACAAAAATAGAAGAAACTAAAAATAATAGGATTGTTGAATTAGAAAAAGAACTGCAAATGCTAAAAGAGTCGTATGAAAAAAGACAGAAAGAAAAAAAAAGAAAAAGATAAATAACAAAAATTATTAATTGAGATAAATCAATTTAAATAAAAAATAGAAAATAAAGAATTAGAAACTAATGAAATAGAAATAAATATAGTAGATGCTGAAGAAACAGATAATTATGATTCAGAAGATAGTGAAACATATACAGAAATCTTAACAAATATACAAAAGCTAGAAATTAATGAAAAATAAGAAATAATTAATAAATTAATTAATAAAAAAAACTTAGAAAATACAAATACGGAAATAAACATTCTTGATAAAAAAGACGATGAAAATATAATACCTAGTACATCAGAAATAAGAAAACCTACATATTATTATAAAGATAAGTTTAAAAGATATAACCTAAGGGATGAATATAACAAATGGACACCAAAATAAATAATTAATAAAAATTATAACTTCTTAGACTTAGATTGTGTAATAGATGTAGATAAAACGATACAATTATGGATAGGATATATAACAAAATAATTATTAGACATTAGTATAAATGCAACAGATGCACCAGAATATATTGAAAGAACACTAATATGAACAACAAAATTATGGTTTTTAAATTTAACTGAAGATAGTAAAAAGGTATTAAGGGATGATAAAAAAACAGAAGGAACAACAACAACTAAACTAACACCTATAGACATATTGAAAAAATATGAAATAGCTATAAAAGATGAATTAAGCAGTATGGAAACAGAAGAAGAATAACAAAATAAAGAAAAAGATACAAATAGGAATTTAATGTTAAAACTAGCAAAATATAATATGTGCTATATAGATGAATATACGTGTGCATTTAAAGAATACTGCTATAAGGGAGCATACAATACTGAAGAAAGTAAAGAAGTAAGAAGATTATATTTTAGTAAATTACCTGAACCATTTAGTTCAAAAATAATAAATAGTTGGGATGAAGCAAAAATAGTATATACCCTTGGAGCAAGAATAAAATTTCTACAACAATGGTATAGGAATAGATGCGAAAAAAAGAGAGAAAAAATAAAAATAGAAAAATATTAATAAGATATTTAGCATGTTGCAAGGATAAAATAGCACCCCAATTTAGATGTGAAGAAAAATATTATAAGAAAAGAAAAAGACATAAGAAATATAAGAAGTATAGAAAGTCAAAATATAAGTATAAGAAACCAAGAAAAAGATATTATGTAAGAAATTATAAATATAAAAGACCGTATAGAAGAAAGAAATCTATAAAAGAATGTACTTGTTATAATTGTGGAAAACTAGGACATTTAGCTAGAGATTGTAAAATGCCTAAAGACCAAAAAAGAAACAAATATCAGAAATAAAGATAGAAAATGCAGAATATATGCAAATAGATTATATAGATTACGAATTAGAAAGTGACGATAGTATATATGAAATTTTGGAAAATGAAATAGATAATAAATCAGATGAATCAAATGACTGAAGAAGATATAAAAATAATAACAAAGGAAGAATATTTAAATGAAGAAGGAACAGATCAGAAAATAATATTTGATAATAATATATTTGACGAGATAAAAGGAAAAGAATTAGATTTAATTGTAGAAAAAATATTTAAAATACCAACAATAAAAAACATATTTAGTAGACGAAAAGAAGAATACTACGTAGTAAGCCAAAAAGAACATGTAATAAATTGTAGATATGCAAAAAGGTAAAGCTAGTATACCACTAGTAACAAAAAGAATAATTAATAAAAAAATAAACGATATAAAAAGTAAAGACCCAATAAAATATGTACATCTTGGAGGAACAGAGATATTAATAAAAGCATGTTTTAGAGAAGGGATAGATACACCAATAGAATTATATTTAGCAGATGATAGAATTATAAAAACTATTGAAAAAAGTAATATAACTGCTATAAGAGGAAATTTAATATACCAAAAATTTAAATTTATAATAAGTACGAATTATTCAGTAGCAATAGCAAATAAAAACATAGATAAATTATTAGTATTATATTGAAAAAATCAGGAATGGAACTAACCCCAGGAAGTAAAATATTTACAGCAAGATGTAAAAATCTATATTTATTAACAACAAAATATAAAATAATGGGGAAAAATATAATTAATAAAATACAAATAGAAAGTCCTTTTGAACAATTTGTGAAAACAATTGATAACAATGATTATAGTTACAAAGACATGGATATAGAAGAAGATTTAGAAATAATAAATGATAGAATAAGTACAACAAAAAGGATAGCTTTTGAAAAATTAGAATCATCAAGATCATCGGTTACGATTAATTTAACTCATTATTATATAACAGGAACAATAAATGAAAAAAATATTTAATACTCCTAAATACAGGACAAGAAGAAAATCATATAGCAAAATACCTAGTTAAAAATAAAGAAATAAAATCTCATAGTAATATATGCCCAGATCTACCAAGAAGTTTAATAACTATTAAAGAAACATCTGAAAAGAAAATAATAATAATAATAATAGGAGTTAGAAAAATAAAAATAGAATTTGAAATAAAGAAAGATATACAAAAAGCAGACATAATATTAGGAATAAAATAGTTAGAACAAGTAAATCCCTACAATATAGAACATACACAATAAACCATAACCTACAAGAAGGAAAGATTGTTGATTAAAAGAACATTAACATGATAATATATGTACTTATGAAAATAATAGTAGAATGATATTATAACAAATATTATACACCTATGATAGATACAAGAGCAGAAGCCAACTTATGTAGATATAATTGTTTACCAGAAGACAAATGGGATAAGCTAAAAACATCAATAGTAGTCAAAGGATATAATAATGAAGGAACCTTAATTACCTATAAAGCTAGAAATATAAAAATACAAGTATGGGAAAAAATATTAACAATAGAAGAAATCAATAATTATGAGCTAACATCAAAAGATATGCTTTTAGGAATGTCGTTTTTAGATAAATTATACCCACATATAATAAATAAAACACACTGGTGGTTTACAACACCATGTAAACAAAATATAAGAGCAAAAAGAGTTATTAATAAAATAAGAAAGAAAACTGATTGGATAAAAGGAAGTGAAAAAATCACACAAAAATTAAAAAATATAAAAAATAATGAAGACACAATAGAACTAGTTATATTTTCAATGAATAAAGAAGAAATAAATATATTTTCAATAGATAAGGTAGAAATAATAAAGAAAAAATTAAGACAACTATATAGTGAAGATCCATTAAAAGGATGGGAAAAACATAAGACTACTGTAAAAATTGAGCTAATAGATAAAAATAGTATAATAACCCATAAACCATTAACATATAACTTTAATGATTTAAAATAATTCAAAATGCATATAGATGAATTATTAGAAAAACAATACATACAAAAAAGTAATAGTAAACACAATAGCCTAGCATTTATAGTAAATAAACACAGTGAACAAAAAAGAGAAAAAAGTAGAATGGTCATTGATTATAGAAACCTAAATGCAAAAACTATGACATGTAATTATCCAATACCAAATAAAATATTAAAAATAAGGCAAATACAAGGATATAATTACTTTAGTAAATTTGATTGTAAATCAGGATTTTACCATTTAAAGCTAGAAGAAGAATCTAAAACATTAACTACGTTTACAGTACCACAAGGATTTTATGAATGGAATGTGTTACCATTTGGATATAAAAATGCATCAGGTAGATACCAATACTTTATGGATAGTTATTTTAAACAACTACCTAATTGTATAGCATACATAGATGATATACTATTATATACAAAAACTAAAGAGGAGCATTTAAAATTACTAGAACAATTTGCAGGTTTAATAGAAAATTCAGGAATAAGTTTAAGTGAAAGGAAAGCTGAAATTATAAAAAATCAGATAGAGTTTTTAGGAATACAAATAGATAAAAGTGGGGTAAAAATGCAACAACATATAGTACAAAAATAATAAATTCAAAAGAAGAATTAAATACAAAAAAGAAATTACAATCATTTTTAGGATTAGTAAACCAAGTAAGAGAATATATACCAAAATTAGCAAAAAATCTAAAGCCATTACAGAATAAATTAAAAAGGGATGTAGAGTATAATTACAATGAAGAAGATAAAAAAAGTTTAGAAAATAAAAATACTTTGTAAAGAATTACCAAATTACAATTTTCAAACGAAAATAAAAAATTTACATATATCGTCGAAGCAGATGCAAGTGAATATAATTATGGAGGATTACTTAAATATAGATATGAAGAAGAAAATTAAAACATCATTGTAGATACTACTCAAGAACATTTAATAAAATACAAATAAAATGGAAAATAAATAGAAAAGAATTGTAATACCCCGGTTACTCCTTAAGCCTAAATCTGTCCTTTTGAATAGATATGTATGACTTTCAAAGTGATTGATGTTTAAACCATGTTGTATTTCTCTAATTTCCACTTTTGTTCATGTAGAGCATCGAATAAGCTTTTTATCGATACCAATTTCATTGAAATACGATATCGGATGAGTGAGTTATGGCCATTTTACTGAATGCTATCAGATAACCCAGGTTTGACAGTCGACCTAGTGGACCGTCAGGTCCTTGGTGAACCGTCAAGTGTCCCATCAAGACAAGGCAGTAGCTCCCTTTTTGGGATGTCGTGTGATGGTCAAAGTGGTGGACCATCACAAAATTGACGGACCGTCAAGGTATCCGTGAGACCGAGACAGAATGTCTCATTTCTAGCCCTTAAGTGACGGACGACTTGGTGGACCATCACTTTTCTGACGGACCATCAGGTCAACTGTCACGTCGAGGAAGAACGTTACAATTTTGGTGTTCGAGTGACTGACGACTTGGTGGACCGTTAGTCCCTCTGACGGATCGTTAGGTCGACCGTCACAGGCCCCGATCAGCAAATTTCAGCATTTTTCAAAAGGGCATCTTGGTCATTTCCGCTCCTTGTGGCCTTATATATATATCTATATAGAGAATAAAAGATTATTTTCTCTCCATTTCTCTCCAAAATTCTTTCAAGAATTCTCTAGAAACCTAGGATTTCTTCCAAACCCAAAAATCAAATCATCTCCAAGAAATTCAAGAAATCTCCCATAAATTTCTTCAAGTTGTTCAAGAACTAAGCTCCTCAAGTCAAAGGAAGCAAGGTCTTGGTCTAAAAGTGTGAGAAAGAAGTTTTAAACAAGTTTCTATATCTTCAAAATCAAAATCTAAGGTATGTGGGATTTGAACAAGAACACTCATTTCATTCTTGTGCCCAAAGATTTACTTTCTATTATTGATTTACATAATATTGCAAGTGGGTTTACACCCAAATTTCTCTATTAATGATTTATGAGATTTAAGTTGAATAAGTTTGATATTTATGATTATTTCACCATCATGTTTCATAAATTGAGAATTTATTCCATGAGCCATATTATCATTATGTATTGATGATTTCTAAGCAATGTAAGTCAAGTTCCATGAGTTGAATATTTTTATTACGAATTGATGATTTTTGAATGATTTGAGACAAGTGTCATGAGTTATGCCCTTCCATCAGAAATTCGACTATTGAATATATATTGATATGTGAAATTAAAGGAAGAAATGAGTCTAATGATGTTTCCATGAAGTTTTTGATATTTACAATGATTTGATAAACAAATGTACTTGATATTCAGAAAGCTTGTGTTGAGTTGAGTTGAGTGAGGAATCCACAAGATGTTTATGATTTTCAAATGAGATATATATTTATGTTTTGGTCTTTATAATAGAACCATGAGTTGATATTGATTGAGGTGGATTTCCTAACGCGTTCTGAGCTGAGTCTGGGAGGATTATTTAGCACCGAACGGGAAATTTAGTATTTCCCCAAAACTATGTGTCACCGTAGGATTGATGTTGATAATTATGGGCCAAAGGACGAGTATGAGATTGTGAAGATGAGATTGAGGTTCTACTCCTTGGCAAGAGTATAATACCCCTGCCAATGTGGGGTTCTCTCCTTAGGAGGGCAAAATGTTGGACTCCATGCGGCTCACATGGTGTAGTCATGTCGGTTATAAGAAACTCCCATGTCTATAATGATATAAGTCTCTTGAGTTACCGAGTCACTCTGAGTCACGAGTTAAAGAGTTTGAGTTGAGTTAAATGATTTATGAGATTTATGAAACACGTGTCATTACTGATGATTTATGGAAATAATGTTTCAGATAATTCAAGAGAAGATAGTTATTATTGTCAGCATGCATGATTTTCTCATGCATTTATGATATTATTTAAAATGTTGCATCCACCCCCCTATACTTAGTACATTCCTAAATACTGACCCCCATACTCTTTTGTATTCTATATTTCCTCGTGATATAGGTTCAAGTGCTCAGTCTCAGTAGTGACAGTGATCTTTGAGTACCTTCCTCTACACTTGTACAGTTTGTGAGTCATCATGGTTTGAGGACCTGTGTCTCCAATTTTGTCTTGTTAATAGATTGTTGTTTACTTTCAGTTCAGTATGAGTCAGTTGGGGATCTATCCTAATGGCTCCTCAGTCCTATGTAGTAGAGGCTTTGTCAGACTAGTGTACCAGCGTGTACAGAGATTCCAGTATTTTGTTTGTACAGGGCAGTATTATTTCATGTTTCAGTATGTTCATGACATGGTTATTCCTCTTTATCTTAGCATGATTTGCGCTATAATGAGTTCTAAAAGTGATGATAAGTTTAGAGGGTTAGCTTGAGGCCACGTGTGGCCTTGAGAACCATGTGATGTCTCGGGATAGGTTCTTGGGGCATTACAAGAATTATGTTTATTATATAAATGTTTATTAGCATTTGAGCCATATATTATATATAACAAATTTATTGTACGAATAGATAATACACAGGTACGATGGTGGTTAACAAGAAAAATATAAAATTCAGTTACAACGAAGGAAATTCAGAGATTAGCATTGAATATATTAAAACATTTACAATTGAAGTAATCAGTACTAACAAAAATGTTATTGCAGATTACATATCAAGACAAAGCTACACAGACTGATATAATAGAAGAAGATGCTTTAGAAAAGATACTCTAAACCCTAACTATACTTTCACTGAAAGTGGTCAGTATGAGTAATGAAATAGAAAAGCTAAAGACTAATGAAGTTAAACTGAAGTTTGAAGCTATGACTCAGATAACTCAGCAGTGTGCAGATCTATATCGATCGGAAGACAATAAAATTCCAGAGATAAAAGGAGACGTTAGGACACTTCAAAAAATCCATAACGTCTATCAATCTACTTCTGCAGGTATAAGCAAAGGAGTTAGTGGACAAAGATATCAGAACATGAACATGAACAAGATATTTGAAAAACCATTTATACCAAAAACACAAAAAGACCACTTGTTCATATCCCCACAAACTACCACATATCGAGAAAGTTTAAACCAAGATAAAAAAGCCTATAACCATATAACTCGAGCATACATAGAAAATATCCACAAAATACAAACTCACCTAAACCTTTTACCCAGAACCACAAATATCCAAGAACCAAACATAAACTATATAACCTAAAAACTACAAGGTTACAACAAGTTAATTGAATTACCAAAAACTAACCTAAATTTAGCTAAAACCTATTTCAGTACTATTATATACCATAAATACCCAAGAAGGAGATAAAACTAACAGCTATACCAGAATTATATAGAGCATTCGCCACTTATAAGAAAATAACCAAAGGAAATCTATTTTTTATAAAGTTTTATACTGCACCAGCAGAGATATGATATAACAAAATTAAACCAGTTATACAAATTATAAAAATAGGATTAACCAGAGATATGATTATACCGGAAGATATTGTTCAACAGCTAGAGATACCTACAGTTGAGATGCTCGATTTTTATGCAAATAAATGAACTATAGGAATAGCTACAATTATTCAAGAACTAGCAAACAATTATCTCAATGGAAATCCCCTATGGAGCTACTATTCGAGAGACCAATTAATGCTCTATTCAAATTTGAGGGAGCTACGACAATCAGATATGGAATAAGTTAAACAATGGACTATGACGTTGCTCAATCCAGAAAAACAACCATCAATAAGGGCAATTAAAGAGGAAATTATTTTAGAAGAGTTATTAACCAAATATTGCAAATTCATAGGACACAAATATTCAGACCACCAATACTCAAAATGCAATGGAGAAAATAATGTGATTCCAGAAGTTCAACTAGAGTAAAAGAAGATAAGGACGCCAGCTGGAAGATAGAAAAAAGATAGAAAACAACGAAGAAATGGAGGAATAAAGACAAAAGACAAAGAGAGAAGATAATAAAAGCTATGAAAATGATATGTATAGCTTTTAAACTTTGGATACGTAAATTATTTGTATAGCTTTTTGACATTTTGGAAAAGGCCATTAATTAGTTTTGTCTTTTTAGGACTTTTTTTGGTAAAGATTAGTCTTTCTACTTTTGAAAAAGTAGGATAAGTGTAAAGACTTTTTGTAAAGTAGTAATAGTATATAGTTTACATGTAAAGTAGGAATAGTAAATAATTTACGCTTTTTTATCTTTTGTAGATTATAAATAGGCAAACCATTTGCCAAGTTAAGGCAAGACTTTCATGTGTTGAAAGCAAGCCTTCTCTCTTGTACACAGAAACTTTTGAATATTTAATAAAAATAGGTATATTTCTAAGGAAAAGCTATAGATGAGCAAAACACAGATTTGTCAAATCTATCAGAACATGTATTTTCATTTACACTTATGAATAGCTAAATTCATAAATTCCTGAAAATCATGATATAATAAAATAAGCTAATGTTAGTTACTTCATAGTAGAATTATTCAAAGAATAGCATGTTAAGAAGTTTATTAGCAAAGTGGAAAAGGAAAAAAATTTCCAAGAACTATGTCATCCTAAAGGTGAAACCGATGAGGCAAAGATGCCGTGATAGTGGAGTAACCAGAGTAGAGGCGTTGTTTAGGGAAAATGTATCCAGATTAACATGCTAATAGTAACCGAAGAACATGTTATTTAAGAATAATCTAGTATATAGTGATCTAAGATGACCATATTTTGTTATGTATATGATTGTAGGGGATATTTTGATTAGCATCATATGAAGAATGAATATTTACTTATCTGATGAAATGATAGATA
>NC_061120.1:80847560-80894389 GCF_002878395.1 Capsicum annuum | reverse complement strand
AACTCACTACGAGAAGAACAACGCAAGATAATAAATAACATAGAAAATATAGAATTAGATATACATTACAGTACAGTTAGGATAAATTATTATACAGAAATTTGTAACTCTGCAATTACTACAGGATAAAATAATAAACCAAACAAATTAATGAATATATCTTACGAAAAGAATAAATCATTAAAAAATATTGAAAAAAAATTTAAGAAATATCCACGCACAAAGAAAAATAGATTCATTATATATATACTAAATCTATTTCATAAATTAGTTATCCGCCTATATCCGCACCCCCCTACAAATACCCAAATCGCATCAGGTAGAATTTTCAACAAATCGATTTCGACCCTAACCTTCGCCATGCTAGGCCGGGTTTTACTTCTAGTGGCATTTTCCATTTCCAAAGGTGTACCAACATTGCTCACCCGTTGCTTAATATAGTGCCACGTATGTAAATGAAATGGTAAGGCAGGAAGTAGGACTCATACCGGAGCAATTGAAAGGTCCTCCTCCGGCTTAAAATCTGGCGACCATTTTTGGAGCCACATTTGTTGGCCATCGATGGTGAGGACTCTTTTGTACCAAACCAAGTTAAAATCTTCATTGGAGAAGTCGATGAAGGTGTTGAAGTTATCGAGCACCCCAATTTTAACCAAGCCTTTAATCATAATTGTCTCCTTGAAACTCGACCGAATTCGATCAATTTGAGGTCTTTTCTTGAGAAATCTATCCAACTATAGTAAGTCTACACTCAACTACCATGACTCCATAGTAGTCAGAGACTTTGAAGATAACCGCTGGCATACCATTATGAGTGGTTTGTCGAGCTGACATTGCTTCGGCAGGGTTGAACCCGATTTGGTCATCACTGAGTTGGCGTAAGATGTTTTTCCAGCAAATCCTTCCTTGGGTGTGACCACCGAGGAAGCAGCCACAATTTTCCCATCTAGACGCGCCGGAAGGGCGACATCCGGCGGGTCCATTGGAGAAAATGTGTGACAGAGGTAAAGATTAGGGATCCGTTATAGAGAGAAAAATAGCCGTTTTTAATTTACATATTACCCTTTATAAAAAATAAAGGTGACATAATGATTTGATTCTAGTTTCTCTGGAACTTAGTCTATGTTTGGATTTATAAGATGTTTCTCGAAATAGTTGCATTAAAATTTTTACATTATCTACCAGGCATCCTATATTTTATAATGACTTTGTTCGTTTATTTAGTATTATCATACATAGCTTAATGAATTTTTTTAGTGAGGTAATGACTTGTTTATCTATGATAGTGTGTAAAATTTGAATTCTTCATAAATTATTATAACCTTGAGAAAAATCTCATCATATTGCAATTTTATAGACATGAGAAAATGGCTTTAATGTTGATCTACTGCGGATGTAAGAAAATAAATATTGAATGATTTTGAAAAACTGAAGATAGAAGTAGATTCAGAAACTAATGTATTAAGAAAAATCAATGTGAGTTGTTAAATTTATAATCTATATCTATATATAATCTATAATCTTGTTATAAATGTATTTACATTATAATGAATGTCTATCAAGATCTACTTTGACATTTATTAGGATTTGAAGCATCCGTTTTTTACTCAGATTAGGAGTAAATTTTTCTTATAAATAGAGGGGTTTTGTTCATTGTATTTACAATCTTATGATCTCTCATCCCTTAAGAGAAGAAATAAGAATCACTCTCTTTTCTGTCTCTACTTTTGTTCTTTATTCTTTCTTGCTTTATAATACGTCATCAGCACGAGACTCTGCCAAATAAGGTGAGATTATAAATCTAAAGGTTAAGGTTAGTAATTCCTTATGTTATTTGTATTTTTCTATTAATGATATAATTATTGTTGGATTTGAGGAAAAATAATTGGTTTGGAACCATTTAATTTTTAAATTTATTCCTCAAGAACAATATTATCAAAAAGGATGATAATATATTGGATTCAAGTCCCATCGATTCATGCCTAAGATGCTTTTATATGGATCAAATCACTACTAAAAAGCTGTAAAAAGAGACTTACTTTCCCTCAAAAAGAGACTTCAAAAACAACCTCAATTGACGGTCTCCAAAACATAGGTCGCTTTTTCTAAGAGACCTAATGCGGTCACTTAAAAACAACCTCACGAGGTCACTAGGTTATTTCTTGATTTTTACAGAAAAAAAAAGACCTCGTGAGGTCTCTAAATTATTTTTTATATTTATTATTATTTTATTAAAAAGCAACCTCATGAGGTCTCTATTTGTTTTTTTTTAATTAAAAGACACCTCTTGACTATTATTTTCTAATTCTTTATTCTAAACAATTTATTTAAAACATAAGCGACCTATTGCAGTCTCTTATTTAAACATGTAGAAAATGAAATCGTGAAAAAAGAGATCTCATTAAGTCGCTTTTGTGCATTTGCAAAAAAATAAAAATGTGAAATAACAACCTCATGAGGTCTCTTTTTGCAAAACAATAGCTTTTACATATACCTGCCATTTTAATTCAATTTAATAATATATACAATATAATCAATTAAATCGAGCTCCAAAATCTCCCACCAATCAATCAAACTACAACAAACACAAGTAAATATAATCTAATAACCACAAAATGAAAATAAAATTTAAATACCTTGAAATTGAACGAACAAAACATAAAAGTCATAAGTTATTTAACAATACTATTGTTCATACTACTTTAAAGTTTTAATGGATTCAAAAACACCTAAGAATTCAAATAAACCATAATAAAATATATAGTTTGAATTATCTAGGCGATATTCAGCTTTAACAATGCGGCGGTGCATTGTCCACATAGTAATTCTCATCATCTTCATCACTGTTGGACTTCTCAGTCACATCACTGTATTGACCATATACTCCATGTGAAATAGGTAGAGACTGTGGTGGTCGAGGAGGGCGCACTACATCACCAGGACAAGGGGGAATCCCCTCCCGAATCAAGTAATGCATCGAATTAGGCCTTCATTCCCGCATACTGTATATCTCTTTGCCTTTCCCTAGCCTGTGAGGCCTTAGCTTTGCTAGATAGCTCAGCTATTTGCTGCTTCAAAGCCAAAATTGTCTCCCTTGATTCATCATCCTAGAAACTACCAACGCCTTCTAGTTCCGAATGAAATTCATGAAAAGTTAGTTGGGGTAATCCATAAGTATATCCATACCTACTTAGGCCACCAACAGTATCTAACCATATTCTCTCATTCTGCTTTTGGCTAAGTGGTAGGTTTCGCCTATCTTCTGGTAGAGTTTGACGAAAATTCTCTACGCATTGTAGATATCAATTCTAAATTTAATGATAATTATATTAGAATATAAATTTAGAAAATAAAATAATAACTACTAGAAATAGAGGCTTACATAGGTCAGCTGAGCTCGTGAATCAACCCAAACATCAGGATCTTTAGGAGTTTTCTTTTTCCTTGTGTGTGTAGCCTTGAATGCCTCAGCTTGAGTTATTGGCCTCCCAAGTTCCTTTTCCTGCAAATAAAATTAATTTAATGATAAGACATAAGTACTCAAATTTTGGCACATATTGCAGGTTCAGAAACAAGGTTTAGCATTTTGAAGAAAGTTGCAATAGGTAAAAAATCTGTGTGGCTGCATCAATCACAAAACTTATTCCCACATCAGATATGAGCTCTAGCATATCCAACAGTGATTTCTCAGACTACTTTTTGGCATATTGCCGCAATAAAGATGTTACGAGATCAGCACAACACTTTTACATTTATAACTACAAATACAAGTAGGAAAAGGCACACCCCATTCGCAAGAAACAATTAAATACCAACACACATGAATGACCTACCAGTTTTCTCCTTACATTTCCCTGACTTTGAGCTCTACTCGTATGTAAAGAACCACCCTTAAGAGATGCTCTAGCTTTCTTGGCAATCTCATGCATCTTCTTGAACCTCGAATCTGTCCCCAATGGTTAACTAACTTCTGCCAATTTTCAGGTAGAATCCACCTGGGCTTCTTGTTTTTTTCACGAGCTTTTGATAGCAAGCCAATAAGTATGCGCCCAGCTTTTAACTTGAAGTTTACTTTAATCTGGGCTTCATGTTCTGGATGCCAGAAACACTTTCTCTGTAATGAAAAAATCAACTAAGATGAATTAATTTGCTAATGAAAAACTTTATCTGTAATGACAAGATAAACTGTTATTATGGGAGAAATCGAAACTTACAGGAAAAATTGCCAAAGCAGATATTCTGGGTCACTCAAAAATTTTTACAAGCTACTAATAAATGCTTCATTAGAGCAGTGTATGTAATTATAGATATACAAAACATTTCTCTGTTCTCTATCAAAAGTTTCTATACAAAATTACAAGGCCATTATCAGAAGGGACCTAAGAAAAAAATCACCTGTAATAACTTGG
This sequence comes from Capsicum annuum, assembly GCF_002878395.1. Taxonomy (NCBI): domain Eukaryota; kingdom Viridiplantae; phylum Streptophyta; class Magnoliopsida; order Solanales; family Solanaceae; genus Capsicum; species Capsicum annuum. The sequence continues at coordinate 80,889,980 of NC_061120.1, read as the reverse complement.
GATTGTCCAGATGAATCTTTATATTGCAACTAGCTGCCCATAAAAAGCATCTCTAAAGGTGAAGTGATTCACATGAATACCAATATAAAAATCCATCCTCACTCAATGGAAACTACAGAGAAGGGGCTCTATATCCCACAATATGCTATCAGTGTTCCAGGGAAAGAGAAGATTCAGAATATCTGTTTCTTCATTTTTATAGAGCACGTTTAAAAGGTGAACTGATTCACATTGATACCAATACACAAATCCATCCTCACTCAATAGAAACTACAGAGAAGGGGCTCTATCTCCTGCATAGATGCTATCAGTGTTCCAGGGAAATAGAACACAGGGAAATAAAACATTCAAAACATTTGTTTCTTTATTTTTATAGGTATTTTTCAAAGTTGTAGATTCGAATTAATTACATGTCTATTTCCTCTGTCGTTTGGGACTATGATATCTTTAACCTTAGTTCTTTTCATTTCGACAACTATATCTAACTAACTTAGAGCTGAGTAGAACAACTCTAGGCCCTGATCACTGAACCTACACTCGGAAGAAAGCCGGATCTTCTTGATCCTTTCCACTCTCATCTTGTTAATCAAGCAACAAACCGGTTAGCAATCCATAAACAACAATGACCATGCCTTAATCCCAGATAAGTTGGGTTTGCTACATGAATCCTACTCACCGTGTTTTTTCTAATTACGCTCAACTCACGTCATCCTACCAAATTCTTAAAGTTATTAACCACATTACAAAAATTAACTCAAACACGATCTTATCAAATTCACATAATTTCCTAATGGAGTCGAAAACTTAGAGAACAAAGATGGATAATACTTCTAGTACCAATTCTCGTCTTGGTCTGCCAATATTTTTTTTTTGTGTTCTCCCACCTAACGGTATGATCAAGGTATTTTTAAAGAAAGATAAATGCTCAAAGTATCAAAATCATATATCCAATATAGTTTCAGAAGATCTAAAGATTATCATTTTTATTCATCACAACAGAAAAACAAGAGTCCTCAAGCAACTTGAACGAGTTTTCCCCAACTACAGAACTATCAAAATGCATTTGAACATACACATTCAACAGAAAGTAGCAAATCTAACCAAAGCCATACGGTAAAATCCAAGAAAATTGTAAAGCTCAGAATTGAGAAGCATAAACAAGAATTAATAGCTTAGCAATACATATATAACCTGAACAGAAGATCTTTATATTAAAACTTTAACTTTCTCTGACCCTTAAAAGATTATCATTTTTAATAAACAGGCAGATAATCATGATAAAAAACCAGACCTTGGACTTAATCCCAAAAACTAGTGCGAGGATTGTCCATGACCATATAAAAAGACAAATATCTAAGCCCCAATCAATGCGGGACTCAATAGAAAGAGTAAGAGAGCAGCTTGAACTAGCCTATACCCCCCTCCTGCGAAGACACACAACTATCAAAATGCCAAAGCAGCTCAAGGCTTTATAGAACACTATACCTCTGTGCACCATATGGACAATGTGCAAGAAGAAGAACTCCAGATGTTTTGAAGGAAAAACAACAACACTGCATTAACATCTAAATGTCTACATTGTCTATCATTTCATAAAAATAAAAGGCATATCATTACGACAGTCTTTTGAACTTCACTGACTCGTTGTATCATAGATAGAGGTTCTTAAGTCCTTCATCTTGTTTATATTTTCAATTGGTAGTTCTGTCTTTGTGAGAAAAAATAATTACTTTATAATCGGAAAGAGGACCGAACCTGCAGATACCAGTTAGGGATCATGAATCCGATTTCCATGTTAAACTATGGTTCATTACAAAATGATATATGCACTTCCCGACTTATTTCCTCAACAACTGTAAGTATCATCTTGCTAGACTATTTTTGTTCAACATTTTCTTGCAAAGCCGAAGACTAAGCAAATATTCTTTCTCAAATCTATGAAGCAACGAATTTTTTTCACGTGTTCTTTGAATGGGATGTGCCAGCTTATATGTAGAGGATGCTATTACACTGGTTGAGTATCAATAGAATTCCTATGTAGCGGGATAATGTCAAATTGTCAAATATTATATGTTTGTCAAACCTACTCATTCATAATGTAAACTATACCATTCAAGATTCAGAGCCTTTCAAAAAACGACGAGGTGAGGGGGTATCGTTGGAAAAGCATTGAGATACAATCATGTACATTTACAACAGAAACATACTCAGCATACATGAGATCTAGTTATATGCCACATGTCCACCTATACACTCACTGAAGTGCACTGAAAAGTAAAATTAACAATATTCAAGAAACTGCACAATGTTATAAATGATACACCAGATGGAGAGATGGATGCAGAAGAGAGAACTGAGAATGGAAAATAACTTTGTTGTGAGTTATGAGTCAATATTCCATTCCCATTTTGGAAAGAAGAAAAATCATATAATGAATAGCGAAAATTAGGCCCGAGAAGTGGGAATGAGAAAGAGAGAACAAAGTGAAGTACAACTAAGAATTTTGGCTCAGTTCTTACTAATAAAACAGACGAAAAGAAAAAATAGCATTTAATAATCTTAATATTCAGTTTTGGGGCTTCCTGGTGAGATGGAAGCGTTCGGCCAGCTGGAAGACCATATCGATTAATAACAAGTAAAAGCTAACATCATGATAATCAAAATAGTTGTGCAATCCAATCATTATAATAGGTATGTACGTATATATTTTAAAATTATATATGTAATGAATGTGTGTACAGAGGTATATAAAGTTGGAAATTTTTAAGAATGTGACACTAGAGGTTCTCTTATTCGTAAGTGGGGAGAAGGGGAGAAAAAGCAAAGCATCTAGTCCCCAAATTAGGAAATCAGTTAAAACATTTACAAGTATCATTGAGAGGTTATCAGAGAAGATCCTCAGAAAAGTTAGCTTATGTTAGGGTAAGAATTCCAAGAGATCAAGTGTATGGAATAATGCTAACTAAGGCTGTGTACAACATTTAGAGGAAGAGAAATATGTGACTGTTCCAATAGAAAAAACAACACCAAAAGATCTTGATAAAAAATATCATCCAAGAGATTTTTTTAGAGCAAGTAGGAGGATTAGAATAGCAAAGTTGTTTGAAAATTCTAATACATACTTTGTATAATGCCTTCTGAGTAATTATTGCTAGTTTATCATTAAGCTTGAACTAGAAGATTGTCTAGTAGTTTGTTTACCCTTGTACTTTCAGTTCTCACTTTTGATATAATACCAGTAATATTTATCAAGAAAAAAATCCACTCGTCTCCGTTTTAAATATCTTTTCTACTTCTTGAGTTATTTTCTAGTTATCATAGTTTTCTTTTTTAGAGTCAGGCGATATAAATTTTGATCAACATTTTAAGATGTGGATATCTTTTTATCACATAGAAAAAAGAAAACTTGCACCAGTTTCACTGATTGTCTTTTATTATATTTTGGTTCACCTCATCATGCAAATACTATATCATATGAACTTTTTTGATAAATCGGTAAGGAAAAGAAGACCATGGAAATGAATATACCCTAAATTCTAAAAGAATCTGGTTCCTAAGATTGTCTGGCATCTTGCCCGAACTCGCTACAGCACCCTTATAAAGATCTTGAAGGATTTAAGAAAGGATACTCACAGCAGCATCCGGATTAAAACTGTATTCCAAAATTTAAACATTTATAGTTTAAGGCTAAAACAATTATAAGATATTCATAAACTAAATACATTTTGTAAAAAACCATACCCATAACTGTCAGGCTCTATGATAAGTCTGTTGCGCATTTCTCTCATGCCAACTTGTGGATGAACCTAACCGTGTGTAATAGACTGGTCTATGGTAGAAATTTTAGGTTCAGAGATAATGCCTCGAAGTGGAAGACTTGATATCCCAATCTGTGGAGTAGATACTGATGAAGGTTGTAAGTTACCAGGGTTAAGAGTAATGTGCGTGAGGCACTAGATGTCTGATACTGCATCACGTGAGCCAATTGACTGTATGCATGTGAGGTAGTATGACCTGATGTCAGCCTTATCGTAGGCGTATGTGGGGTCTGTTGAGTATATGCTAGTGGTGCACCTTGTGATAGATGAGATAGTGTGGAGTTTGAACTTATATGTATTCCTGTCGATCGTCTTTTAATCATACTAGCCTTCTTTAATTTCTTTTTGGGAGCATTAGCAATACCATTTTCCTTATCACTGCTTGCCATCTACACAAGTTTTCATATAATATCTTCAAGTAAACCATAGTTTAGAGACACCATAAATGTACACATTTTTACAATATAACTGTATGTGAGGAAAATCAAACCTATGACATACGTATGGTGTAACACATATAAAATCAATGAAAGAAATTAACAAAGCTGAATAACTATCAATGCGCAGTCAGACGTTGACATACCAATATGTTTTGAAAAACATACCAATCAGAGATTAAAGCAGCAAGTTTCACTTCAAGAACTCCAAATAAAACTTTTAAATGAGAATAACATTAAATCAAACCAATAATTCTCAGCTAAAAATAGAAATAGAGTAAACAAAAACTACATTGATCAAATTAGGAAAACAAAAACTAAACCAAACAAAGAAATAAAAAAATGTAGATGTGTTATTTCAAATTATCATTCCTCCTCGTCGTCATCCTCTTCTTCTGACCATTCTTTCTCTTCTGACCATGTTTCCTCTTCTAACTAATTTTCCTCATCTACTATTACATTTTCATCATTTAATTCATTCATTTCTTCATTTGCTGCCAATTCTACTTTTTCTATATCAACCTCTTCCAATATTTGTTCAGGATGCTCTAAATTATCTTCTAAGTCAACATCAACTGGTTGGTGAACACATGATATGTCATTAGCCTGGTATGTAACATCTAATAGATTTTCAACTTCCACTCGACCTACAGTCTTGATTTTGATTACCGCCCACCAATCCGATTTATCTGCACGCAGGGGATAAGGAGCATAATACACTTGCTTAGCGTTATGAGTAATGATGAAAGGATCGTACGCCCCATACTCCCTTATGTGCCTTAATTCAATGATATTATATTGTTTGATTTCCCTTGTTCCTTTATTTGAGGTAGGGTCTAACCATTTGCATCTAAACAATACAATTTTTTTTTCTGGCCAACCAGAATACTCCATTTCTAAAATCTCCTTAAGTACCCCATAATAATCAACACCATTTTGATCTCCATCATCACCTTTTACCCAAACTCCACTATTATTAGTTTTTTTTTATGTTTGGAGCATTCTTCGGTTTTGAATTTAAAACCATTCACCGTATACTTTTCCATAGAATAGACCTTAACGGGTCCCCAAGATAAATCCTTCAAAAATTGGTCAAATTGACCATTTCTTGTATCATAAACCTAAAAATAGTCGAGAGTAGAAAATTAGAATTAATCATATATAGACTTTCTAATAATTATAGAATTATGAAAAAATTGCAACACTCACATAATCTTTAAACCATGTTGAAAAGTAGTCAAACACTTTATCATTTCCATACAACTGCACAAAGTAGCTATCAAAGAGGATGGAAATTAAGTAAGTCTCTTTGTCTTGTAATTGCATATGTAATGCAAAATAATAACAACTTACTTAAGAAATGGTTTAACTTGAGGGCAATTCAACAAGACATGTATTGATGCAGACTTAAACTCTATTGAACTAAGATGCCTCCTTGTACGCTTTTTTGAACCTTCGCCAGGTTGATTGAAGATTGATAACGGCTCTCTAGCAACCTCACCACCATTGTTATAATGATTGGTTCTATTTCGTGAACATGGAATATCACTTGCAAAGTAATACGAACAGAAATCGGTTATTTCCTTAGCAAGATAGGCTTCACACATTGACCCTTCAATTCTATGTTGTTGCTTGATACTCCGTTTGTTCTTGACAATAGTCCTATATAATATTATAGTATAATTTTTTTTAAAAAACAGTAATGGAGATGAATATATTAAGATTTACAATAGTTACCTCTCAAATGGATACATCCATTGATATTGAACTGGACCTCCAAGACGATCTTCATGCACAAGATGAATAGGAAGATGTTCCATCACATCCCAAAATCCAGGTGGAAGAATCTTCTCTAGCTTATTTGTGATTACAGGAATATTTCGTTCCATTCAAACTAGGTTCTCTTCCATCAATGTGCTGGAACACAAGTCTTTGAAAAATAAACTAATTTCAGTCATGGGTTTCCAAATTCTTTCAGGCAAGCTACTAAATGCTATAGGGAGTAATGTTTAGATGAAAATATGACAATCATCACCTTTCATGCCAAATAACTTTCCATGCTCCATATCAACACGCTTCCCCAAATTTGAAGCATGACCAGCAGAAATTTTCAACTGCTCAACCCATTCACATATCTTACGTTTTTGCTCCATTGTAAATGAATAGCTAACCTTAGGCTTGAAGACCTTTTTATTTGATTTCTCCTGAAACCATAACTCTTTTCACCTATAATATTCTGGTAAGTCCATTTTAGCTTTAACATTGTCTTTTGTCTTGCCATTGACATCCATTACTATGTTAAATAAATTATCAAAGTAATTTTTTTCAGTATGTATGGGATCAAGATTATGTCAAAGAAGATGATCCTTCCAATATGATAATTCCCAAAATATACTCTGTTTTGCCCAATTATGTGCAACACCATAGCCATCAAATTTATACGATTGTTCTTCTGTAACCTTTGGAAAGTGTTGAACCCTCTCCCAAACTTGTTCTCCCGTATATATTGGAGGTGGACAGTCTCGATCAACCTTATTCTTTCTAAATGTATTTTTCATATTCCTAAACTCATGATCCATGGGCAAAAACCGACGCTGACAATCAAACCAACAATTTTTTCGGCCATGTTTCAAAGTGAATGATTTAGTGTTTTCCATACAGTAAGGACAGGCTAACTTGCCAGCTGTCATCCACCCGGACAATTTTCGTAAGTAGGAAAATCACTAATAGTCCACATTACGACAGCCCGCAACTTAAAATTTTGCTTAAGCTACATATCAAATGTTTCAACCCCTACAATCCACAATTGATTCAACTCATCAATCAAAGGTTGCAAGTATACATCAATCATGATTTTTGGATTACGTGGGCAAGGAATAATACAATTAAGAAATGTATAAGGATTGGTCATGCACATCTCAGGTGGAAGATTATATAGTGTCAAATATACAGGCCAACAAAAATATGGTGCAGCAGAAATAGAGTATGAAGTGAATTCATCTGAACATAAACCCAACCTAATGTTCCTTGGTTCGGCTGCAAACTCTGATATTTTCTATCAAAATGCTTCCAAGCCTCTCCATCAGATGGATGACACATAACACCGGCGGTCTTTTATTTTTATGACACCATCTCATGTGAGGAGCAGACCTATTTGATGCATATAACCTCTTTAGCCTTGGTATAAGAGATAAGTAATGCATTGCTTTCACACAACTTTCTTCCCGCTGGGAGCTTTTTTAAAACGAGCTCTTTGATAAAACTTACAAGATTCTAGATCAATGTCATCCTTGTAGTATAACATGCAGCCATTTTCACAACAATCGATTCTCATTGATGACAATCCTAACTTTGACACCAACCTCTTTGCCTTGTAGAAATTATCAGGTATTTCTAGATTTGGGTCAACTAATTCATGCATAAGGTCAATCACAACGTCCATTGCCCCCTGAAGAACATTCCAATCTGATTTGATACTTAATAACCTAACAGCAATACACAATTGAGAGTGTGGACTCCCCTCATACAGAGGCCGACTAAAAGCTTCCAACTGTTCAAAGAAACATTTAGATTCATTATTGGGAGCTTCTTTAACATGATCACCAGATTCAAAATCAGAATGCATCCCATACGCATCTCGAATCATGTCGTGCATTCTATAATTTTGGACATCAAGTTCCGCCACCCCAGAACTTTCACCAGCAACATAGTTTTGAGATCTGACAAAACTATTATCAACTTCTCCATGACTAGTCCACACTATATAATCTTCTTTAAACCCATTTCGATAAAGGTGAAGCTTAACAATATCAGATTTTTCATAATTCCTGCATTTACATTTACTATAAGGACACTTAACCAAGCCATCAAGTTGAAAAGGTTCCAGTGTCATTGCATAGTCCACAAAACCATCGACACCGTCTACAAATTCAGGCATCAACCCCGTATGACCAACATTTGTCATATTATACATCCAACTACGATCCATCTATACAAAATCATATAATTAAAATTGTTAAACTCTAAATGTAAGATTTATAAGGAAAAAAAAACATAAAACTAAATAAACATAAAAACAAATACCACAAATAAATGTTATAGATAGATAATATCATAATACACATAACTATATATAGTTATTAAAATGAGACAATGAATAAAGTAGTAAAACTAGTTCTCTTATTTATGATAAAAAATAACACCAAATTCAACTTAATTACTCTCCGATCATAATTCTAACTTTCAAAAAGTTATTATATTTTCATAGCCAAACAAAATTTGTTACTGTGGGGAGATGTGTCTGGTGACAGGGGGCAGGAAGCTCTAGGAGGTTTAATTTTAGAACAGTGTAAAAGTGCAGAATCATCATCATCATTATCTTCTTCTGCTAAGTAGTAGTAAATCACCACCACTTTACTAGTACTAGTAAAGGATTAGACGGCTAACCATTTATTGCAAAACTTATATTTTCCATTTAAAGCCAGGAAATATTTTTGACTGTTATTGCTACTCTACTAATCTGCTGCACACAATCAGTTCTCTCTTGGTTTTCTTAAAAGAATATTTAACTTGGATTAAGGAAAGAAGCAGATCTTTTAGGAAAAGAGACAAGTATATATCTAAAGGTTCTGTATACTTTTAGTAACCGTCATTCATAACAATCAAAAATTAGTTCTGAAATTGCATAAAATGAATAATCGACCTTCACGCAGCCTCAGGTTCCCAAAATGGAATGGAACATAGTCCTAGTAAAGATGGCACAGTAAACTAGTAGAAATCTCCCGAACACATCTCAGAAACTTGGATGCTATTGAATTTTTAGTTTCCAGGTATATCTTTAATGATTTTGTTACAACTCAACGAGCTATATTTTTCCAAGATTTTGCATATTTGCTTGAATTTTTAGATTCAACATGATGTCCTTTGACCGTGATAATGAAAATCATAATTATGATTTAAGTATGTTGTCATTCAGCGATGTCCCCAACTTATTGTTCTTTGCTCTAATGTCATTGTTAACCACTCGTGAATCATCTCGAAACATCCATGACTCTAATACAACACTTTCAATTATAGAATAGATTCCTGAGCACAACACACAATGTAGAAAACTACTGATAATATTGTAGCCTATGTTACTCAAAATCTTCAAAAATGTCATTGGATCCTTCAAAAATAGTGCAATTTTGTAGGCTTCAACATGGGTGCTGCAACATTTTGAAGAGTCCGAGCTACTTAGATTGCAGCAACCAAATTACTACAACAATAACATACCCAATGAGATCCCGTAAGTGGGTTTTGGGGAGGATGAAGTATGCACAGACCATACCTCTACCTTGGGTGAGGTAGAGAGATTGGCTCCAATAGATCTTCAGTTCAAGAAACTGTTATCATAAGTGGGTTTTGACAAATAAAAGAGTAAAATCTATGGTAGAAATACTGCATAAAGAATACTGACAACAAAATTAGTAAAGATATCCCAAGTATATGAAACAACAGTAGTGTGCTTACATATCCATCCCTCCTAGTGTGCCCGCATATCCATCTAAGAATCCTCATCTTAGCAACCAAATTATATAGTTTTCTGAATTTCAAAACATGTCCTCAATCGAGGTTCCTTTCCCATTATCCGTTCAAAACATTCATCTATTATACTAAACTAAATGTAGTTTATCAGCTTTAGCAAAACTTTATCTTTGAAAATTTTCTTTAATTTCATCTTTGATATGATATCTTGTTCATTATTTATTATCTTGAGTCGGGGTCTATCGGAAACAGCCTCTCTACTTCTTCAGAGGTAGCGGTATAACCTGCATACATTATACCCTCCCCAAAGCCCACTTGGTTTGCATAAACCCTCAACTATTCGATCAAAAAACATAAATCTAAAACAGAGTTCTAAAATAAAATCAAGAAAGATGGGAAACATAGAAACACAGTTCAAGACAACAAAATTCTTAATTTTTCATAACAATCTTCACATTTTAGGAAATTAAAGGAGACCCACATATTTTCATTCTATTCTATACATAAATAAGAAAAAATTAAAGTATGCAAACTCACCTGAAAGATCTACGCTACTGCGAGATTTGAGAGAGAGAGTTCTGACTGAGAGAGAGAGAGCTTTGACAGAGTTTTGGATTTCAGAGAGAGCTGCGCTACTGCGGTGTTGGATTTCAGCGGGAGCTGCGCTCTTTGCATTTTTCTGCTTCTTAGTACTATAAAAATATACTGCTCTTGCATTTTTCTACTTTTTAATTATAAAATATATAGTTTAAAATTAAATAAATATTATTTTACATCTTAAAACAATTATAAATAATTATTTTTAATAATAAATATTAATTAGTAAAATAATAGCGACCTCATGAGGTCGCAATGTGTAAAATTTTATTGATATTTTGGCGCTAACTTTTCCCACATTTTATTTTCATTCCCGCACAATTTTTATTAGCATTAATCAACTTTGTGAGGTCTCTTTATTTTAAAATAAATTTAAAAAAATTTAGGAGATAAGCGACCTCATGAGGTCTCTTATTTATGACCTACTTTTGAGATCTCTTATTTTAAGTGTCTTTTTGCAGCTTTTTTAGTAGTGAATATTGAGTTTGAATCTCAATACACCATATTGATGATATTGTCATGGCTAAGGCAAAATAATGGGTGTTTGATGAAAAGTTTGAAATTCGACCCATTGAATATTCTCCATTCCATAAAGTGAATGTGGTAGCAATATATGATAAGTCTGAAATATGATAACTTACTTCATTCTTGAGGTGTATGTGGTAGCAGTGCATAATATGTCTGAAAGAAGGCAAGTGATTGAATGCACGAATATACGCGTGGAGGGACAATATGATTATGATCATTAAAAGTGATAATATTTTCACACGTTTATATGATTATAAGATATGCTAGAGAAAAATTCTCTATATTATATGTATGCCTCGATTTGCTTCTGAAGTAGCAAAATCTTGAAAGAGGTTATAAGCTATCATAATTTGATAGGCTTAAGGCACGATTATATTCCATTCCTCTGAAATGAGAAACTTATTAATGCAAATGTACACTTGATTGTGATTGTATCACAACTCACCTCCGAAAGAGGTTGAATAATTTTGAAATATACTTCTAAAGTAGTAAATATGAAATTTATTCATGTAATAGTAAATCTAAGTACATGTCATGGTAAACTTGGAGTTTACTAGAATAAAAGTTCATAAATTTATATGAATGACTGTGACATCTCGAAAATGTGCATGTATTGAAGAACTAGAAGATTCTTCAAGAATTGTTTATGTCGTTTGTTCTCATGACAAGTTGGTTGGACCAACTAATATTGAGATTGGATCCCTTTAAATCTGAAAATTATAAAAGGTGAATAAGGGCCCGTTCACCTATCATGTGATATATTTAAAAGATGCATCAATAAGATGATCATATATACATTCATTGTCAACTTGCAATTTGACATTTATTAAGTTGATTGCTCAATAAAATTGAGTTAAAAACATAATTTTCAGATTGTACAATCAAGAAAGTTATCTTGATAATGATGGTTTGGCATTGAATGCCTTCGATAAATAGCTAAACCATCGCTAATGAAAACAAATCTTCATGTGTTGATCTGAAATATGATATGTTGCATAAAATAACACTTGTATGCATTTGACCAATAAATTATGATTATTTCTTTCCCTCAATTGGTTCAAGGTCATGAATCAACTATTCCATCTAATAGTTTTACTGTGCGGTATACGATTAATGAATGTACCATCATGCACAAAGATAGATCCATCAAAGAAGATAGAGGATGTATGTTAGCTTTCTTAACATAAGGGGGAGATTATAAGCAACTATGAAGTTTGTTAGGAATTACCATCAGATCCTCATTCAAAATATAATTCAAGTCAAATGCCGAACACATCTCATATTTAAGCTGCAAGTGCTCCTATTTTATGTCTCTAAAGGACAAAGTCTATGCATGCGTGAAGCGTGATAGACCAATCGGTTCTAAATGGAATAGTACTTGTATAAAATAAGGAGCAAATAATCATAATAAGAAGGTACTAAGCGCTTGAAAATCCTATGACATAACACTTCATGAAACCTTATAAGAGGTTTATGTACCTGAAAATAATAAAGTGATGAGATCTCAAAATGTTATGTCGCATTGTGAACCGATACGAAATGATATATCATCAATATCTTTGATACAATATTGGCACGATATTGTAAAAGATTATGAGGATCTGAATTCTATGTTTATTTAAGCATGTTGACGTAGAAACATTTATCAAGTGACATAAAAGGATGCATTTTGGTAAGCGTAAAACTTATTTGATTTGCAGTCCAGACACTTGAAGATGTCACTCATGAAATGTTGAATATTGTCACTTGACAAAACTTATGTGAAAATTTTTAATGATTCAAACTTCTTGAAGCATATAAAAGTTTCTGGGAAACTTATTTATAATCCTTATATTGTATAAGCTTATAGCTTGAAAATTTTTGAAACTCTTGGAGAGTTTTTAAAAGCAATAAGATTATTTGCTGAAATGAGAAATATACCAATTTGGATTGGTTATGAAGTATCATATCTTAGTACAATTGGTGCACTCATGTATCTTGTAAAAAACCTACAAGACCCATTATAGCCTTTCACTCAATTTCTTAGCAAGGTATATTTCTACTCCTACTAAGAGACTTCAAAATGGGCTAAGATACATGAGTTTATTTTATTCTATAGATTGCAGTCCCGATCTTACTAGTCATGCTAATGTTGGGTACTCATCTAACCCACATAAATCTTGGTCTCAAACATATAATTTATTTACATGTGGGGATACTACCATATCTTAGAGATATACAAAGCAGTCTATCATAGCCACTTCTTTGAATCAAGCAGTCTATCATAGCTATTCATGAAGCAAGCTGAGAATGTATATGGTTGAGGTCCATGATACATCTAATTCAAGAAAAATGTGGTGTGAAATATGACAATCTACCCATAATTTTATACAGAGATAATTCGGCATACATAGCACATCTTAAGGAAGGATTCATAAATGGAGATAGAACGAAGCACATTTTGCCAAAGCTTTTCTACATATATGAGCTACAAAAGAATGATGATATTAATGTGCAACAGATTCATTCAACTGACAATGTGACTAATTTATTCACCAAGTCTTCTCCAATTACAACTTTCAAGAAGATGGTGCATAAGATCGGGATGCAAAGGTTCAAGGTTTTTCTCATTAGGGGGAGTTAATACGCGCTGTACTCTTTTTCCCTTATGAGGTTTTGTCCCACTGGGTTTTCCTTGTAAGATTTTTAATGAGGTAGCTGAAATGCGTATTATTAGAGATTTGTACTCTTTTTCCTTCACTAGATTTTTTTCCTTCTGGGTTTTTCTCTAGTAATATTTTAACGAGGCACATTATCTACCAATTAGACATTCAAGGGGGAGTGTTATAAATGTATTTACATTATAGTGAATGTCTATCAAGATCTACTTTGATATCTATTAGGATTTGAAGCATCCGTATTTTAGTCAGTCTAGCAGTAAATTTCCCCTATAAATACAGGAGTTTTGTTCATTGTATTTACAATCTTATGATCTCTCATCCCTCAAGAGAAGAAATAAGAATCAACTCTCTAATCTCTCTCCACTCTTTTTTTTTATTCTTTCTTGCTTTATAATAAATCTATATTTATATCGATAATCTATAATCTATATCTATAATCTATACCTATATCTATATCAATATCTATATCTATATTTATATCTTCTATAATATATTAAAAGTGTGAAGACTCTCAGAAAAGTGATTTGAAATTTTTGCCCTTCATTAAAATTCTACTCTTTAGATAAAATCTAAATCATCTTTTTTACTCAAATATTATAATAATTAAATATTAACTATAATAAAGATAATAAAAATAGAATTCTTAAATATATGGACAAAAACCTCAGTTAATCCTAATTCTGCCCAAAACCCAATATCTAAATCCTAACTAACTCCAAATCCCCAATATATTAGTCCTACGATCCTACTCAATATTAATTAGTTACTTATTTATTGTGAACCAACACAAATATATGCCACAAATCTCTGTTTATTCAGGTTTACGGGCAATGAAAATCTTACCTTATCGTCAATGAAAATTTGTCAAAAATTAATTCTATTAAATTTGAATAATTAAAGATAAAAGGTTGATAGAACAGGTTTCCTTGATCGAAAAGATCTCTTCTCTAGTTAATTAATCTTTTCCTTGAAGAAATAATTCGATTTTCTATAAATTGAATTCGTTTCTTCTACAAAAAATATAGTTGTTAAAAGTTTTGTGTATTAGAGATTATTCTCTCAAAAAATTTTGTATTTTTAATATTAGTTTTTTCAATATGTAGGTCACTTGATCAAATTATATTAAATATTATGCTTCTTAATTTTATTATAGTTTTTCTTTGCTAGACACACACTTAAATTTAAATCTATTGATTTTAAGTGTTGTTCTGATTTTGTCTATTTATTTTGTGTGATTTTTGAATTTTTTCCTTAATTTAAGATTATACTTATTAATATTATTTAATTTAAGTTTATACTAATTCATATTCTTGAATTTTCATAATTTATGTTTGTGACGATTTGTATCACCCACAAGAATGTGAACGAACTTAAAATTTCAAGTAACTATTTTAATTTTAACATTTTCTCCTTTCGTAGGATTTGTATCTGTTAGAGCAAAGAAGTTTTGATGATTGACATATGTGAAACATGTTAGTCATACTGGTCCTCACATGTGAAGAGCATTAAAGCAGATGCAAGGCTGACAATGCATAAAGTCAGGAGTGGATAAGCAAGAAAATTCAGATATACTCTCAGCGCTTATCACATACACAAAGAAGTTGAGGAGAAGATAAACGTAATACTTAGAGATTTGGGTGAACACTTAGAGATTGAGTTGATCAAGGAGTCTTGCCCAGACAAGGAGATATAATGGAAGAGTTCTACTCAGACAAAGACACAGATTGCAGCAAGGAGTGAAACTACCTGAGAGTCCTATTGAAGAAAGAAGAGCACATAATATAAAAGACTCAATCAGGAGTAGGCTTAAATACAAGAAATGACATTTAAGAGTCTCACTCACGCACTGATAAGAAAAACATCAATCAGCAAATCAGTTCACTAGCTTGAAGAAGAACCAGGTCCTTTACTTAGAGAGTCGTAGACTTTGTGTAATAGGTTGGTTATTTGAGTTGTAATGAGTCTTAATTCTAGTATCAGTAAAATATAAACTGAGTTAGAATTTGTGTCTTGTAATATCCCAAATTCCTAGAGCTTAACTTAGCTCTAAGTACGTAAGTTATCCTATATAAAATTTATGAAATACTAAGTATTTTTTAGTTTAGCACCTTCCAATATGTAGAAAATTCAGTCAGCTTTTCAATGATATAAAATTCACCCAAATCTGATACCCGAGCGAAGAGTTAGGGCAGTTTATGTAAAAACAGTGGCTCACCGCGATTAGGCCACATCGTGGTGGGTATTGCAATGAGTACTCCATTACATCACGCTGAAGGCCATTTCAGTATTTGTTAATTTCCATAAGGTCACTGTGATTGCACCGCATCGCGGTGAACCCCAAAACAACAATTGTCATGCTCTAGGGAATCACCGCGTTTCCACCGCATCGCGGTGGATATAGCAATAACCCATTCACCGCATCGCAGTGAGGCCTTAATCAGTGTTCCAGTTGCGGGATTTTAAATCCCAATGGCAACTTAGACTTTTCCCATGACTAAGATCAGCCTTAAACATGAAATTAATCCCTAAATGTCAAAAATATATCACTATTCACTTAATTTTTCCTAAAGTTCATCATTCTCTCTCAAAAACAAGAAACTCTAGTTTCAAAATTCAAGAACAAAGCTTAAGAATTTCTCCAAGAACCTTCAAGAATTAACAGAACCTTCAAGAACTAACATTCCTAGGTCTCTTCCACCCATAGAGTCCATGAATCCGCTTTCAAACTACAAGATTATTGACTTATGAAATTCCATGCTTGAATTGAATTAAATTTATGTTCATATTATTGTTGGATTTTTGTTCATAATTAAATTACAAGATTTCATGAAATTAATCATTATATGTGTTGAATTACATGATCCTCTTGATGAATTCTTCAATTTACAAGTTGATTGATATAGCTATGATAACTATGTGTGTTGATTGTTGTATAACCTAAGCATGATCCCCATGTGTTTGATAAAATATCTATGTGAATGAATTAGTTCCATTATAACCTGATAGCATGTGTTCCCCTTCATGAATAAGTAGATGCCTTAAAAGTGTTTGATAAAAAGTCTCTATGGATGAATTATGAACAAGTGAACAATGTCATGTTATTCAAGATTATGTTATGCTTTACTTTTCATGCTATCGAGTCTTGGAGGTATTTCATACCCGACAATTTAGTTGTGTACCTAGATCCCTTTTCAATTATAGAACCTCAGTAATGTCACGATAAGTAGTACTCTCAGTCAGTTATAGAACTTAGTCAGTTTAACGAACTCAGGAAAACTCAGTAAGCTCAGTATTAGTTCAGTCCAGTTCAGTATACTAAATTCAGTGTCTTTCAATTGGGAGTAGAATCAGCACCGAGTGAACCCAAGGATGGGGGCTCACTTGCCAGTAGAGGGTGTTATCTTTAGAAGCAATCTTTACATTCCAAAACTACTTAGCCAGCATAGGTTGAGACATCAAACCTGCCAGATGAGGGTGGATGAGGTGTTTTAAACTGATAGATGACGGTTTCACCATTATCATTAGACTACTTGCCAGATGAGGGTAACTCTCAGCTTGTCCTTACTCGTGGCACGGTACCGACACCCTTCCAACTGGGGTTACAGATTGGATCCCAACTTAGTTATCTTATCTTATTTGGGGCATGTCGGTTAGATGATTACCTCCCATAGTTTCAGTCTCAGTCTTTAGAATAGAACTCAGTTCAGTTCTACAGAATTAGGACTATCAGATACAGTCAACTAGTATTAGTAAATCAGTTATCATTAACTTTAGATATCAGTTACTCAGTATCAAAATTTAGGACTTAGCTTCAGACAAGCTTCATCACGTTATTTATTTATATGCATATTAGTGCACACTCAGTATTTACGGTAGCATCAGTTATCTATGTATTCTTATGTTCGGTTACTCTATATCATGTAGTCAGTTATTGTTCATACATATGAACCCTTGCATTCAACCATACCCCATCTAGCATACCAGTATATTCCACGTACTGACGCTTACTCTTTCTTGCGCTATGATGCTTCATATTATAGATTCAGACACTTAGGTTCCTGACTGTGCATAGACAGATCCAGATTTAGCCAGCAGTAGATTTAGCAGTGAGTCCTCATCATTCAAGGATATTATTTTATTTTAGATTTTCAATATTTTTAGTATTTAAGTATTTGGGGTTAGTTGGAGGCTTGTCCCATCAACTCCATATTCAGATAATTTTAGTTAGAGGCTTTTCAGACTAGTTTTCAGACAGTGTTTAGTTTTATAGATTGTTATTTCAGTTAATACACTTTATTAGTATTTACAGATTTTGAACCTTATGGTATTTCAGCCTATTTTTCATATTTATTATAATATATTATTCATTGCTCATAGCAGATATCAGTCAGGGGTTAGCTTGTAGTCCTTCGGGGTTGTAAGCACCGTGTAGCATCTGGGGTTTAGACTCGAGGTGTTACAAACTTAGTATCAGAGCCTAAGGTTCAATAGTATCCTAGGAAGTTTGAAAGCCACATCACGTAGAGTCTTGTTTATGGGTGTGTAGCGTGCCACACTTATGGACATAAGACCATGAGATGTTTTAGGAAATATTTCTCTTCTTTTAGTATTCATGTCGTACGAGTGAGCATGAGCTCAAGTTAAACTGTCAATCTAACCCGTTTCTTCCTTTTGTTTACAGAACATGTCTCCCAAAAGGACTAATGATAGAAGAATCAGTAATTAGTCAGCACCCTAACCCATTCAGGTAGATCCCTTGGACGGACATGTTTTCCATACAGAATTTAGGGCTGCATTCACTACTCTAGCTAATTCCATCACAGCTCAGAATGAACGGCCAGCTACTGTTCTGGCCAACCCAGTGGCCAATACTGCTGTAGCCAGGATTCTGTACTTCACCCAAATGAATCCTCCCTTATTCTCAGGATCTGATTCAGAAGAGGATCCACAAGAGTTCCTCAACCAGGTTTAGAAAGTAACAAATATCATAGGAGTGACTTCCAGTGAGAGTGCTAAGTTATCTACCTATTAGCTAGAAGACGTAGCTCATACATGGTTTAAGTAGTGGAAGGTAGATAGGGACATAGATGCAGAGCCTATATAGTGGGAAGAGTTTGCTACTACTTTTCTAGATAGATTCATTCCCCTAGAACTGAGAAAAGCAAAAGTGTTAAAGTTCATCTACCTCAGACAAGGTAGTATGAGCGTGAAGGAGTATTCTCTCAAGTTTACTCAGTTAGCCAGGTATGCTCCCCATGTAGTAGCAGACAGTAGGTCCAGAATGAGCAAGTTTGTATCAAGGTTGTCAGATAGTGTGGTTAAGAAGTGCAGAACAGCAATGTTGATTAAGGATATGGACATATCTAGACTCATAGCCCATGCTCAGTAGATAAAAGAGGCTAAGATCAGAGAGAGAGAAAGGCAGAACAAGAGAGCTAGAATAGGTAGCTTTAATTTCAATCAGCCTAAGTCAGAGGGCGATAACCATTCCCAATTTTATCCAAAGTATTTAGTTCTAGCTCCACTCTTAGTCAGTGCTCTAGTCCCTAAGTTCAAAAATAGTAGCAAAGATAGGGTTTCAGGCTTTAAGTCTCAAGGTAGTGCCAGTAGTGCTCGAACAAATCCTTTTTGTCAGACTTGTGGAAAGAGCCATCAGGGTGTCTGCAGAGCTAGAAGTGATATTTGTTTTGGATATGGCAACCAAGGCCACAGAGTCAAAGATTGTCCTCAGTAAGGTTTCCAGGGTCAGTATAACCGTCCTTCAGCTCAGTTCGATCGCCTGAATCACCAGGGTGCCACTTCCAGTGCCACCAGGAGGCAGCGCCTAAATAGGCTTTATGCACTTCAATCCAGACAAGATTAAGAAAATTCTCCTGCTATGGTCACTGGTACATTACAAATCTTCCATTTACATATTTATGCGTTGTTAGATCCAGGAGATTATTTGTCTTTTATAACTTCCTACATAGAAGTCAACTTCAAAGTCAAACTAAAAGTCTTAATAGAACCATTCTCAGTTTATACCCCAGTAGGTTAGTCTATCATAGCCCGACGGGTATATAGGAACTGTCCGGTTATGATATTTCAGAAAGTCACTTCAGCAGACTTAATAGAATTAGAGATGGAAGATTTCAACATTATTATCAACATGGATTAGCTTCATTAATACTATGCCTCAATTGACTGTAGAAACAGAATTGTTCATTTTTAGTTTCAAAATGAACCAGTCCTTGAATGGAGGGGTAGTACTACAGCATTAAGGGTCACTTAATTTCATATCTTAGAGCGACAAAAATAATATCCAAGGGATGTATCATTTTTTGTGAGTCAAGGACTCTAGTTCAGAAACTCCCAGTCTTGAGTCAGTTCCAGTAGTAAATGAATTCTCAGATTGTTTCCTGAAGATCTTTTTAGAGTTCCTCCTATTAGGGAAATTGAATTTGGAATAGACCTTCTTTCAGATATTCAGCCTATATCTATTCTACCATATAGAATGGATTCAGCAGAACTCAAAGAGTTAAAAGAGAAGTTAATAAAACCTTTTAGACAAAGGTTTCATTAGGCCCAATATTTCCTCATGGGGTACACCAGTCTTTTTCGTGTATAAGAAAGACGGTTCTCTCAGAATAGGTATAGACTACCATCAGTTGAACAAAGTTACAGTCAAGTACAAGTACCCACTTCCTAGAATTAATAACTTATTTGACCAACTTCAGGGTTCTAGTTACTTTTCTAAGATAGAACTCTGATCATGCTATCATCAGCTTAGAGTTAGAGAACGTGATATTCTAAAAATAATTTTTAAACCCGGAATGGTCACTTCGAGTTTCTAGTCATGTCTTTTGGTATTACCAATGCTTCAGCAGCCTTCATGGACTTGATGAACTGAGTGTTCAAGAAGTACCTAGACATGTTCATTATAGTATTCATCAATGATATTCTTGTTTATTCCCATAGTAATAATGATCATGTAGACCACCTCAAAATCATACTTCAGACTCTCATAACTAATCAGTTGTTTGCCAAATTTAGTAAGTGCAAATTTTAGGTAAGGTCAGTAGTGTTCCTTGGTCATATTATTTTTGGTGATGGCTTTAGAGTTGATCCTCAAAAGAACAAAGTGGTAAGAAACTGGCCTAGACCCATTTCTCCATCAGATATTAGGAGTTTCTTAGGTTTAGCTGGCTATTACCGTTGGTTTGTTGAAGGATTTGCATCTATTGCATCCACCATGCCCAAATTAACTCAGAAGAAAGTCAAGTTTTAGTGGTCAGATTTCCGCGAGAAGAGTTTTCAGGAGTTGAAGACTCGACTCACCTCAGCCTCAGTTTTGACTCTACCAGATGCTTCAGATGGGTTTATTGTGTACTGTGATGGGTTTGTTGTGTACTGTGATGCATCCAGAGTAGGTTCAGGTTGTGTCCTCATGTAAAGAGGTAAGGTCATAGCCTACGCCTCTAGAAAACTTAAACCTCATGAGAAGAATTACCCTACCCATTACCTTGAGTTAGCATCTATAGTGTTCGCTTTAAAGATTTTGAGGCACTAATTATATGGGGTGCATGCTGAGGAGTTCACAAATCATAAGATCCTACAGTATGTATTTTATTAAAAAGATTTGAATTTATGTCAGAGAAGGTGGTTAGATTTATTAAATAATTATGACATAATTATTCTGTATCATCTGAGTAAAGCCAATATAGTGGTTGATGCTCTCAGTTGACTATCTATGGGTAGTGTTGCTCTTGTGGAGGATGGTAAGAAGAAGTTAGCTCAAAAAGTTCAACAGCTTTCCCGACTAGGTGTCCACTTAGTCGATTTAGGAGAAGGTAGTGTATGGGTTCAGATTAGCTCTGAATCCTCTCTAGTTTCCAAGGTGAAGGAAAAATAAGATGGAGATCCTAGTCTAGTGAAGTTGAAAAAGTCAGTCAATGATTAGAAAGTAGAGGTTTTCTCCCAAGGGGGAGATGGTGTGTTCGTTGTCAGGGTCGTTTATGTGTGCTAGGTATAGATGACTTGAGGCAACAAATTCTTGCAGAAGTGTATGGTGTGCGTTACTCTATTCCTCCAGGGGCCACTAAGATGTAATGTGATTTACGGAAGAACTATTGGTGGAGTGCGATGAAGAGGGATATTGTAGAGTTTGTAGGTAAGTGCTCTATATGTCAGCAAGTTAAGATTGAACACCAAAATCCTAGTAGGTCCATGCAGGAGTTCAGTATTCCCACATGGAAATGGGAAGAGGTGAACATGAACTTTGTGATAGGTTTGCCTTATACTCATCATCAGCATGATTCTATATGGGTTATCGCAGATAGGATGACCAAATCATCTCATTTCTTGTCTGTTCATACTCCTATTTAGCCTAGGGCTACACCAAAATCTATATCTAAGAGTTGGTCAGGTTATATGGAGTCCCAATATCTATCATCTTAGATAGAGGTACCCAGTTTTCCTCTTATTTCTGGAAAGCATTCTAAAAGGGTCTCGGTACCCAAGTTTATCTCAGTACAACCTTCTACCCTCAGACAGATGGTCAAGCAAAATGGACCATTCATACTCTAGAAGATATACTGAGAGCATACATTGTTGATTTTAAGGGTAGTTGGGATGACCACTTGCCTTTGATCGAATTCGCATATAATACCAACTATCATTTATGTATTCAGATGGCTCCATTTGAAGCCCTCTATAGTAAGAGATATAGATCTCCAATCGGTTGGTTTCAAGGTAGATGAGGATGCAGTTATAGGGCCTGACTTAGTATTCGATGCCTTAGAGAAGGTTTAATTAATCAAAGAAAGACTTTGGGCTTCCCAGAGCCGACAGAAATCCTATGTAGAAATGAGGAGAAAGGATCTCGAGTTTGAGATCGGTGATTTTGTGTACTTGAAAATCTCTCCCATGAAAGGAGTAAAGAGGTTCTGCAAGAATGGAAAGCTCAGTCTCTGATATGTCGGTTCTTATAGAGTTCTCAGCCATTTCAAAAAGGAAGCTTATGAGCTTGAGTTGTTTTCTGATCTAGCTTCAGTACATCCAATATTCCACGTCTCCTATTTAAAGAAATGCATTGGTGACCCAGCAGCCATAGTTCCTTTAGAGGATGTAAATATTCAGAATGATATTTCTTTCGAAGAGTTTCTAGTCCAGATTCTCAGACTGAGGAACAAAGAAGTTCCCTTAGTCAAAGTTCTATGGCAGAATCAGTCCGTTGAGGGAGCTACTTAGGAAGCAAAAGTAGATATGCGGACCAAGTATCCTCACCTTTTCTCCACAAACATAGATTCAAATTAAGGTAACAGTCTTGCTTGGCTTTACTCAGTTCCATGTTCAATTACAACTGTAAACTTGGCAATCCTTACCATTTCATATTCAGTCATGCATTCATAAATCAGTTCAGACATGTACTCATGCATCAAATATGCATGTTTAGTGCAAAAATTCAGTTTACCAGTAGCTTCAGAGATTTATTCTATGATCAGATATGCATGTTTAGCATAAGAACTCAGTTTGTCAGTAGTCCATTCACGTAGTCAGGTCTTAGTTATGCATGTTCAGTGAGTCAGCTCAGTCTATCAATGTTTCTTAGCTTAATCAGTCTCATTTGAGGATGAATGTTCCCAGGGGGGAGATATTGTAATACCCCAAATTCCTAGAGCTTAACTTAGCTCTAAGTATGTGAGTTATCCTATATATAATTTATGAAATACTCAGTATTTTTCAGTTTAGCGCCTGCCAATGGTAGGAAATTTAGTCAGCTTTCTAACGATATAAAATTCACCCAAATTCGATACCTGAGCGAAGAGTTAAGGGCAGTTTATGTAAAAATAGAGGCTCACCATGATTAGGATGCATCGCAGTGAGTAGCGCAATGAGTACTCCATCACATTGCGCTAAAGGCCATTTTGGCATTTGTCAATTTCAGAGGGTCACCGCTATTGCACCACATCGTGGTGAACCCTAAAACAACAATTGTCACAATCCAGGGAGTCACCGCGATTCCACCCTGTCGCGGTGGATATAGAGATGACCCATTTACCCCGTAGCGGTAAGGCCTTAATTGGTGTTTTAGTTGTAGGATATTAAATACCAAGGGAAACTTAGACTTTTTCCATAACCCAGATCAGCTTTAAACACAAAATTAATCCCTAAATGACCAAAATATATCCCTATTTACTCAATTTTCCCTAAAGTACATCATTTTCTCTAAAAAACAAGAAACCCTAGTTTCAAAATTCAAGAACAAAGCTCAAGAATTTCTCCAAGAACCTTCAAGAATTAACATTCCAAGTTATGTTAGGTGTTCATCTATGGGTCCCCATGAATCCGTTTTCAAACTACAAGATTGTTGAGTTATGAACTTCCATGCTTGAACTTAATTGAATTCATGTTCATGTTATTGTTGGGTTTTTGTCTATAATTAAATTACAAAATTTCATGAAATTAATCATTATATGTGTTGAATTACATGATCCTCTTGATGAACCATTCAATTTACAAGTTGATTGATGTAGCTATGATAACTATTTGTGTTGATTGTTGTTCCCATGTGTTTGATAAAATATTTATGTGAATGAATTAGTGCCATTATAATCGGATAACATGTATTCCCCCTTCATGAATAAGTAGATGCCTTACAAGTGTTTGATAAAATGTCTCTATGGATGAATTATGAATAAGTGAACAATGTCATATTATTCAAGATTATGCTATGGTTAACTTTTCATGCTATCGAGTCCTGGGGGTATTTAATACCTGAAAATTTAGCTTTGTGCCTAGGGCCTATGTCAGTTACAGAACCTCAGTCATGTCACGATCAGTAGTATTCTCAGTCAATTACAGAACTCAGTAGAACTCATTTAGTTGACCAAACTCAGGAAAACTCAGTAAGCTCAGTATCAGTTTAGTCCAGTTCAGTATACTCAGTTCAATGTCTTTCAGTTGGGCGTAGTATTCAGCTCCGAGTGAACCCAATAATGGGAGATCACCTGCCAGTAGAGGGTGTGATCTCTTAAAGGAATCCTTGTATTCTAGAACTACGTAGCCAGCATAGGTTGAGGCATCAAACCTTCCAGACGAGGGTGGATGAGGTTTTTAACCTGACAGATAAGGGTTCCACCATTCTCATCAGAGTACCTACCAGATGAGGGTAACTCTTAGCTTGTACTTACCCATGGAACGGTACTAATACCCTTGCAAGTGGGGTTACAGATTTGACCCCAACTTAGTTATCTTATCTTATTTGGGGCATGTCGGTTTGATGAATACTTACCACAGTTTCAGTCTCAGTCTTCAGAATAAAACTTAGTCCAGTTCTACAGAATTAGGACTATCATATACAATCAACCAGTATCAGTAACTTCAGATATTAGTTACTCAGTATCAGAATTCAGGACTTAGCTTCAAACAAGCTTAGTCACAATATTTATTTATATGAATATTAGTGCACTCTCAGTATTTACAGTAGTATTAGTTATCGATGTACTCTTATGTTCAGTTACTCTATATCATGTAGTCAGTTATTGTTTATACATATGAACCCTTGCATTCAGCCTTACCCCATCTAGTATACCAGTACATTCGACGTATTGACGCATACTCTTTCTTGCACTATGATGTTTCATATCATAGGTTTGGACGCTTAGGTTCCTGACCGTGGATACACAGATAAATATTCAGCCAGTAGTAGTTTAGCAGTGAGTCCTCATCATTTGAGGATATTATTTTATTTTAGATTTTCAGTAGTTTCAGTTTTTCAGTATTTGGGGTTAGTTGGGGGCTTGTCCCATCAACTCCACATTCAGACAGTTTCAGTTAGAGGCTTTTCAGATTAGTATTTATACAGTTTTCAATTTTATAGATTGTTATTTCAGTTGATACACTTTATCAGTATTTACAGATTTTTAACCTTATGGCATTTCAGCCTATTATTCATATTTATTATAGTATATTATTCAGTGCTTACAGTAGATATCAGTCATGGGTTAGCTTATGGTACTTTAGGGTCATAAGAACCATGTAGCGTTCGGGGTACAGACTCGGGGCGTTACATGTCTTCAAGTTAGGGAACTCGAAGACTTGGGAACACTTATCTTCGGAAGATTTGTGTTATTGTAGAAATAGGAGTTAGAAGTTTAATTTCTAGTTTACAAGAGTCTTGTAATTTGTTGATTGTTAAGTGACAACACCCAAGTGGACACGCAAGTGTACGTGGTCTTATCAAGTAGTAAAGTGGCTTCAAGAAAGCTCAAGTATCAATCTCTCAGTGTCTTGCATTCACCGCCTATCCAATTCTAGTTTAACAAATTGAGAAAAGTAACAAATAGTGTTTTAGAATTGATAACTAAAAATAAACTAAAGTAATGCGAAAAAGTGATGACTTAGGACAATCAATGGAGAGAATCCCAGGGTTAAGGCTTAAGACCAATCATACTACGTTATTGAACTTTATTCATTAAATCGCTTATCTTGGTTGTTGATTCATAGGGTAAATTGCATGATCATGGTTTCCAAACCTCTAATTCTTTACTTAAGTTGAACCTTACATCTATACCGTTGAGTGGGGATGTAATAGTCCACTTAATTTCTTTAAATCTATCATTCTATGTGTGAGTCAAGTAAAGTATCTAAGTACATCCCTGTCCTAGATACTAATTCAAATCTCTTACATTATAAAGAAATAAGAACCATACTTTGCTTATTCCCATATTCTATCTCCCTATTCCCTCTCCCGAGATCAGAAGGTTGACAATTGATATATTCTAAGGGTAGCTAATCCTTATAATAGTTAAAACAAGAATAAAAAAACAACCAATAATGATAAAAAAATTAACAAACTTAATTCAAAATGAAAGTAATCATGATCATGGCCTTAACTCCGGATAGGATTTTTAGACTTTAATGGGAATATTCATCATCCAATCCCTTGGATTAATGATACAAACCATGAAAGAAACTAAAATAAAAGAATGATAAAAATCCTAAAAAAAAAGTTGTGTATCCTCCATGATCTTCCAAGGATGTCCAAGAGTTAGTAAAAAAACGTGAATAATGTCCTATTTATAGTGGAAGAAATAGCCCATGCCTTGTTGAACAAGGAAAGAGTGTATGGTCGTCTGCGAACCTAGTGACGCGCCGCGTCGAGTATCGCGTTGTGTACATATACGTGACATGTCGACTTTGCATTGTTTCACTGTTTTAGGTGCCTTATGAATCCATTGATGTGTCGCACGCACCAAGAATCCTTCTTACGTGCCCACACTCTCCCAATACTTTTCAGGTATCCAAATTGGCATCAGGCTGTATTTTGTGCTTCCGTGATTCATTCCAAGCCTTTTTGAGTTGTTTCCACTTAATTTGAAGATTGTAAATACTTTGTATATCACCATAGTCCATTATACAAGAATCCTATAGAATTAAAAACAACAATTTAAGGCTCAAAACAACACAACATCCTCAATGATGAACTAGAAACAAGAGCTAAGCATAGGCTAAATTCACATTGAGCTTTAACTTATTGTTTTGACTCTTTTCTTGATCCACTTGACCCTTGAACATTATAAATAATTTGTTTCATATATAAATACATAATGAAAACCTTAGTAACTCATTAAAACACATTATAACCCAACACAATAGACTAGAAAAATTCCTAGCTCAAGCTAATTATACTAGTTTTCTCGGTTGAACTCTAAATGCTTAAATTGAATCAAAACTCATGTGAAACCACCATTAAACATTGTAAACACATTATTGGACACATAAGTTCTCATTTATATCATTATTAACACATACAACATAAGAATCATCCTCAAAATAAGGCTCAATAAGCTAAAATAGTAGCGCTAGAATGCATAAATACACCCAACATCACCACCCCACACTTAAAGCCTTGTTCGTTCTCGAACAACTCTTAACTACAAATACCATGAGATGAAGAGACTCCACACTTATACTACATGTAAGGGATTCAAGCTAGCACTACAATGACTACACGAAATGCAAGTTTACAACACAAAGCATGTTTTACACAATTGTAAGCTCAAGAATCTTACTTCCAAAACATCCTAGCCTCAAGAATAGACTCTACAAGTGGCAAACTCATGCATATTGCTCAATATAAGACATCATAAAAATTACCCACATTCATCAAATATGTTCCCTCACAAGAAGAGAGTTACCCATAAACACTCACAATAAAGCAATTTATCACATAATGGGCACAAAAATTAAATTACGCTCACTCTCACAAAAAGTTCACAAGCTACACACAATGAACCATAGGCTTGCCCTTAGTGTAATTCTCTACTAATAGTCGAATGTAAAGTTTAGGATCAATTAAGATTTTTTCAGGTTGTAATGTAGGCTAAGGGGCGGGTAGGAACTATTTTGGCCAAGAATAGTGACAACCTCTCTAAGAGATTTAATACACTACATCATACATTTAAAACAAATCTCTAACAACCAAATTACACATTTTCATTCACTCATATCTTTTGTTTTTCCCCCATATCTTTTAAGCATTTCCACAAACACTTGGTGGCCATATAGTTTATTACCACAAGAATCAAATTTTCTCTTTTTCACAATCATGGCAATATTTCTACATTAATTATATCACATCAATCCACCACACATCAATTATAAACACCAATAACTATTACCTTGGGTCATCAATTTCACCTTTTTTATTCTTCAATTTTCTCAAACTAATTACTAATTTAAAATTCCTTTTTTTCATTTAAGCACTTAGGAGTTTTTTGGATCAAATTATGGTCTATAAAAGAAGGGATTAGGCTACATATGAGGTTACCAAAGAAAAAGTTAAAGGCTCAATGGGGTTAACTACGATAATGCACAAGGGTAGAACAATTACAGGATAAAAAACAAGGCTATCAAAGAAATTCCTAAATCATCTCCTAAACACACACTTTCTATTTCGCATCACACACACATCAGGCAAGTTCTAGACGTCACATGCAACAATGAATATACAATAATATCACATGCACATGGCACATGCTCGATTCAATAGGATCATCTTAGACTCCCAACCAACAATAGCATGAATTCAAAATTAAGCCAAAAAAATACAAGTCACAAACTTGAGCCTAAGAGTCTAACAAATAGCAATTTACTCAATTAACATGCTTTTACCAACAAACCCACTTGCATCATGTAACCAAAAATAGTACCAGCAAGAATATCTCACTTATTCCTAACCTAAAAAATTTTAAATTGAGTCAAATTTTAGGAATTTCCCCTCACCCCATACTTAAAAATCTACTTTGTCCCCAAAGTGAATTTAAAGTTAAGAGATAGAAATACTCCCTGAGGCCTCTAGGCCTAGCTAGATGCATCTTCATACAAATAGGGGATCCATGGAAACCCCTCACTTATTCTTTACATTACTTCAAGATCAAGTTTATGGTACTAAGACTTCCCATTAACCTGTGACTCAACCAAAAATAAAAACTACGTGAAACAAAACTAAAGACTGAAAAGAAAATATACCTTAGCTTGGATTGCCTCCCAAGAAGCGCCTAATTTAGTGTCGTGACACGACCCAATCAACTTTTTCCTCCATCTTGAGGATATGAATTTCACCCTCAACTTTACATCCATCTTTTTGCCTTGATCATAGGGAGGTGGTACAAAGATTAAGGCCAAGTAATGGAACGTGCATGTAAACCACTTGTCCTTAAAATGGGGTATTCTTTTATATTGCTTATCCGGTGTAAAATCAAGAATATAAGATTCTTGTTTCTCATCTTCACACTCTTTCACTATTTTAGATGATTCCATATACAAGATTTCCTCTAAAAATAATATAGAAAAATGCTTTGAGTGAGGCCTAACCAATCCCACTTCAAAATTTTCACTATCCTCAATGCCTTCACTTTTGTTCACCTTCTAAATTTCAGTCTCAAAAGAAAAATGGCAATCAAGTGGCTACGATTCTTATGGTGGTGGTGGTATCTCCTTAACCTCCATAGTTATCTTTTGAGCGTTACCCAAAAACATGACTGAATCAGGATTAAAATCACACATATCTGCAGAGTGATACAGACTGTAACAAACCACACACCAACTTATGGGTTGCTCCAAAGGTTGGAAACAAATAGGTCCCCTCCAAACGCATGAATCAAAATATGGACAAAAAACCTCATGGTTGGGTACTCTACAAAAATGACAAGAATCATGATCCCTCAAAAACCATCTATCCAAGAATGACATCTCAAGAAGAGTGTGAGAAAAGTAGAAATAAAGGAAAAGAAAACAAAACTAAAAAACCAAAAACTATTTACAACTCAATATAGAAAAACTAAAAATTAGATAGTTTCCTAGTTATAAGTCCCCGACAATGGTGCCAAAAACTTGACAGTACGCAAGCGCACACGCAAGTGTATGTGGTCTTATCAAGTAGTAAAGTGGCTTCAAAAAAGATCAAGTATCGATCTCTCAGGGACTTGTGTTCACCGTCTATCCAATTCTAGTTTAAAAAATTGAGAAGAGTAACAAATAGAGTTTTAGAATTGATAAGTAAAAAGAAACTGAACTAATGCAAAAAAGTAATGACTTAGGAAAATCAATGGATAGAAGCCCAGGGTTAAGGCTTAAGACCAACCATACTACGTTATTGAACTTCATTCGTTATATATCTTATCTTGGTTGTTGAATCATAGGTTTAATTGCATGATCATGGTTTCCCAACCTCTAATCCTTTACCTAAGTTGAACCTTACAACTAATTCATTGAGTGAGGATTTAATAGTCTACTTAAGTTCTTTAAATCTATCATCCTATGTGTGAATCAAGTAAGGTATCTAAGTACATCCATGTCCTAGATAATAATTCAAATATCTTATTTTATAAAGAAACAAGAATCATACTTTGCTTATTCCCATATTCTATCTCCCTATTCCCTCTCCCGAGATCACAAGGTTGACAATTAATGTATTCTAAGGGTAGTTAATCCTTAAAATAGTTAAAACAAGAATAAACAAACAATCAATAATGATAAACAAATTAACAAACTTAATTCAAAATAAAAGTAATTATGATCGAGGCCTTAACCCCGGATAGGATTTTTAGCCTTTAATGGGAATATTCGTCATCCAATCCCTTGGATTAATGATACAAACCATGAAAGAAACTAAAATGAAAGAATGATAAAAATCCTAAAAAGAAGTTGTGTAGCCTCCAAAATCTTCCAAGGATGTCCAAAAGTTAATAAAAAAATGTGAATAATGTCCTATTTATAGTGGCAGAAATATCCCATGCCTTGTTGAACAAGGAAACAGTTTCTGGTCATCTGCAAACCCAGTTACGTGCCGCGTCGAGTATCTCGTTGTGTATATATATGTGGCGTGTTGACTTCATATTTTGTCACTGTTTTGGGTGCCTTCTGAATCCATTTATGTCTTGTACGTACCATGACTCCTTATCACGCACCCACACTCTCCCAATACTTTTCCGGTATTCAAATTGGCATCAAGCTGCGTTTTGTGCTTCCGTGATTCATTCCAAGCCTTTTTGAGTTGTTTCCACTTGATTTGAAGCTTGTAAATCCTTCATTTATCATCATAGTCCATTATACAAGAATCCTATAGAATTAAGCACAAATTTTTAGAGCTTAAAATAACACAACAATCTCAACGATGAATTAGAAACATGAGCTAAGCATAGGCTAAATTCACATTGAGCTTTAACTTATTGTTTTGACTCTTTTCTTGGTCCAATTGACCCTTGAACATTATAAATAAGTTGTTTAACTTATAAATACATAATAACAATCTTAGTAACTCATTGAAACATGTTAGAACCCAACACAATAGACTAGAAAAACACCTAGCTCAAGCTAGTTATACTAATTTTCTTGTTTGAACTCTAAATGCACAAATTGAATCAAAACTCAGTTGAAACCACCATTAAACATTGTAAACACATTCTTGAACACATAAATGCTTATTTATCTAATTATTAAAACATATATAATAAGAATCATCCTCAAAATAAGGTTAAATAAGCTAGAATAGTAGCTAGAATGCATAAATACACCCAACATCATTGAGGATCAAGAGTTTTAGTGAAGTTGGGGTTATATCCTGTAGAGGTACAGGTCATGGTTTTTTACACCTTGGTTTTTTCCATGTAAAAATACTGTCTTCATAATTTACTTAAGTGAACAATGTTAGTTTATTTGTTCCACAGATAGGTAACTATTAGAGTAAAACATTAAAATTAGTAGGGTATGCACTCTTAACATGTGGCATCAGAGCAAGGTTGTCTTAAATAAGGTTAGCACCTAAGAAAATATTAATATGATAAATTTCACACCTCCTACTTATCGCAGTGAAGGTCAGTCAACTACTAGACCTCCACTCTTTATGGTTCTCACTTTATCTGGTGGAAAGCTAGGATAGAAATGTTCATTCAAGGGGAAAACTATAAATTATAGGATAGGATCACTGATGGTCCTGCTATTCTAATGAAGCTGGTTGATGGTGAACAAGTCAAAATGGTAAGAAGTGAATTTACTGCTGACGACTTAGTGGCATTGAAAAAAAATACAAAGGCTAAGAACATCTTAGGCTTTGGACTAGGACTGGCTGAGTACAGCAGAGTGTCAAACTATACCACTGCTAAGCAAATCTGGGATGCCCTGGTAAATGCACATGAGGGTATCTCTTAGGTAAGAAAATTTAGGATTGCTCTTCTTTTTACTAAATATAAAGATTTTAAGATGAAGGAGAATAAATCCTGGATTGAAATGATGACAAGGCTTACTGCCTTGACAAATGAGTTGACTTTCTTGGGAAAAGTCATCACTATTAAAGAACAAGTTGAAAAGATGTTGAGGGTACTACCAAAATCAAAATGGAATGTTAAAGTGACTAATATTTGGGAGGCAAAGGATCTCACAAGTATGACAGTGGATGAACTAGTAGGGAATCTGAGGACTTATGAAATGGAAATGTATGAAACTAAAGAACAAGTAGCCCCTGAGAAAATCTTAGCTTTGAAGGCTTCAGACAGTGATGAAGAAATTGAACTTGACAAGGAAGATGTTACCTTCATAACTAAGAACTTCAGCAAACTCTTTAAAAAAAAGGGAACAGGTAGTAAGAAACACTCCAGTGACAATCCAAATGGATGCTACAAGTGTGGTAAGACTGATCATCAGATTAGGGATTGTCCTATCTAGGAAATAAAATGGAGAAAGAAAAGGGATGATTGAAAGAGAAAAATAAAAGGAAAGAGAAGAAAGAACATGCTATGGTAGAAGCTTGAGAATATGATTCAGATGATGATAAAATTGATGAAATGACATTCATGGCTATTGGAGATTTAGACTTAGAGGAAAAAGATGATGCTTCTGAGATAAGTATACTTGAACTTAAAGAAAAATTGCATTTATTTTCTAAAACAAAACTTATCTCCTTAATGAGTGCTCTAATTGATGATTTCAAAGAATTAACTTCCAATAAGGATGAGTTGTACAACAATCTTGCAAACCTCAAATTTGACCTCATTGATTAAAAACTTGCAAGAACACTATTGAAGAATAAAACTGCACTCTCAAGAAATAGGCTGCACAACTTGATTCTTCAAACAATGATCTTAAGTCTGAAGTCCTAAAATTGACACTTACTAAAAATGGAAAAAAGGTCATGATTAAAGAGCAAGAGAATGATGAACTTGAATTAGTCAAGTACAAACAAGAATGTAATGATGCAATGGAAATGGTGAATAAACTGAGCCAAGAAGTCTCTAAACTAAAACTTGATCTTGAAAGAGCAAACAGGTGGATAAATTCTTCAAGAATTGTTCACAAGTTGAGTGAAAGGAATCACAGTGAAAAAGCAAGTTTAGGTTTTCATAGACGTTTTGATGATCCTCAAAACTGGTGCTATATCTATGGTAATCTTGGACATCTAAACACTAAATTTCCTGTGGCTGCCAAAAGTAGATCTAGCAGTCAAAACCTGGCAAATAAATTCTCTCAGACCAAGAAAAAAGGAACTAATACTGGTAAGAGAAATAGGTCACATTACCTGTTGCCTGCATGGACTAGAAGAAATTTAATTCATCTATTTACTCATAAAATAGGACCCAAGCTTGTCTGGGTTCCTAAATCTAACCATTGATTTCTTATAGGAGATGTGAAAGGAAGCAAAAAGCATTGGTGCCTGGACAGTGCTTACTTAAGATACATGACTGGTGATAAGAAAAAGTTTCTTTTACTCTCCAAAATAAATAGAAGAGGATTTTCTTTTGGCGATAGAAAAAAGGGAATTATTATTAGAGTTGGAAAAATTGGCATATCTGAATCAAGATCATTAGAAGATGTCTACCTTGTGGAAGAATTGAAGCATAGTCTACTTAGCATATCTCAATTGTGTGATAAAGGTAACAAAGTTGTTTTTACTTTTGTAGGAGTCAAAGTCAAGAGAATGGACACCAAGGAGATTGTGCTCACTACAAGAAGATATAGGAATGTATACAAAGCTGACATATTGGCAATGCCAGGAATAGAGCTGACCTGCCTGAGTGTTATGGAAAATGATCCCCTCCTTTGGCACAGGAGACTTGGACATGCAAGTCTAAGAGCCCGTTTGGTGTTGCTGTTACAAAACTACTTATTTGAGAATCACTTTTATAAAATGACTTTTCAGAAAAGTGCTTTTAAAAAAAATAGTTTGTGTTTGGTAAATTCATTTTAAAAGTGCTTTTGATAATCAAATTGTGTTTGGATAATCTTTTTCAAGAAGTGCTTTTTTGAGACAAATGACCAAAAAAGATATCTATCAATGGACTTTTATTACTAAAATCAATTTACAGAGAAAAATTATTTTACATATCTATCATAATATTTTTAATTAATTTTTTTTAATTTAATTAAAAAGTACGTGCTCTAAATTTTTCAATCAATATTTATATACATAAATACATTAAAAATTAAATGGTGATATATTACTTAAATAATTTAAATATTACTTAAAACATCAAACAAAAATGAATACAGAAGTTATTTGATAAATTAAATCACTATATATGAAAAAAATTAACGACAAAAATAACTAGCCCTTCATACATCATAAAAATTCTCAATGATTTCAACCCTAATTTTATCACGGAATGTCTCTATACTTGTAGAACATTTGTCTTGTATTTTTGAAGGTATACCAAAAGGATGGTCTGTTTCTTTGAAACATGAAATATAAATTCTTAAAACTTAAACATTATTCAAACTTTTAAGATATGTTAATTAATTAATAAGGTATATATATATATTTGTATCTTATAGGGATATTTTTGTCATAAAAAAATAATTTTCTATTTCTCCTTCTGCTTATTTTGAAAAGCAAAAATTTTCTGCTTCTGCTTATTTTTAAAAGCACTTTTGAAAGTTAACCAAACACTCTTCTTTTTAAAAAAAGTATTTTTTTTTCTCAAAATAAGTGCTTATTTTGAGAAATAAGCAATCCCTAAAACAATTAAACATACTTTCTTCCAAAAATATGGTGTTGGGTGTGCCCAAAACCAAGTTCAAGGAAAAAAATATATGTAGTGCCTATGTAAGGGGGAGACAGGTAAAATCTTATTTCAAATCAAAGAACCATGTCAGCACAACTAAGTGCCTCGACTTGATCCATATGGATCTGTGTGGACCAATAAGACTCCAAAGCAGGGGTGGAAAAAGGTATGTTTTTGTGATTGTTAATGATTATTCTTTATTTATCTGGACATTGTTTCTAGCTTTAAATGAACATGCCTTTGATGTCTTTACTATATTCATCAAGAAAATTAAAAAGAAACTAGGCACTTCTCTAATTTCCATGAGATCTGACCATGGTACAAAATTTAAAAATGTCAGGTTCTTAGAATTTTGTTCTTTAAATGGTATAGCACAATTTTTCTGCTCCCAGAACATCTCAACAAAATAGAGTAGTAGAAAGAAAAAATTGGACTTTGGAAGACATGGATAGAACAATGATGCTGGCAGGAAACCTTGCTAAAAACCTTTAGGTTGAGGCAATCAGTACTACTACATATATCATAAATAGATATATGATCAGACCTATTCTAGAAAAGACTCCCTATGAATTACTAAAAGGAAGAAAACTAATGTTTCTCATTCTAGAACATTTGGTTGTAAATGTTTCATTCATAATAATGGGAAAAATCAATTGGGAAAGTTTGATGCTAAAAGTGATGAGGAGATCTTCCTAGGTTATTCACATCATAGAAAAGGAATATAGGGTGTTAAACAACAGAACTACTTGTGTTGAAAAAAGTATGAATGTAGTATTTGATGAATCTTATGCTAAGACTAATATGCAAGAAGGAAGTGATTCTGAGGTACAGGTTGCTAAACATGGTCCATCAGCGGAAAGTGTCAAATCTGGAGGCACAATGACAGGGAGAAATAATTTGGAGGCACACTAACAGGGGAACTAAACCACCAACCACCCCAAATAAGAATAATCATAGTGATTCTAGTACTTCATAAGGATTGGTTCCAAAAGGATTCAAGTATTAAGGATCTCATCCTATTAAAAATGTGCTCACTGATCTCACTTCTGGGATTACTACAAGGTCAGGCTTAAGGAGCATCTGTACTTTCAAAGTATTTCTATCAAAAATTGAACCAAAAAGATGAATGAGACACTTCTTGATGCTGAGTGGATCATAGCCATGTAGGAGGAATTTAATTGGTTTGAGAGAAGTAAAGTCTGGCACTTAGTTCCTCTCCTAAAATATTGAACAGTAATTAGGACTAAGAGGGTATATAGAAATAAGGTTGATGAGCATAGAATAGTTACAAGGAACAAGGCCAGATTGGTGGTCCAAGGATACAATCAAGAAGAAGGCATAGATTATGATGAGACTTTTGCTTCTGTAGCTATAATTGAAGCAATTAGGCTACTTATAGATTTTGCTGCTTATATGAATTTCAGTCTCTATCAAATGGATGCTAAGAGTGCATTCTTGAATAACATTCTCAAAGAGGACGTGAATGTCAAACAACCACCAGGATTTGAGAGTAAGGAGTTTCTTGATCATGTATATAATCTTGACAAGGCCTTGTATGGTCTAAAACTAGCTCCTAGAGCTTTGTATGAAAGATTGTCAAAATTTATTTTGGAGCATGGTCATACTAGAGGTAAGATTGACAACACACTTTTCTTAAAAACTAATGGAAAAGAGTTTTTGGTGGTGCAGGTTTATGTAGATGATATCATTTTTGGTTCCACAAATATGAGTATGACCCAGGACTTTGCAAAACTTATGAATTGTGAGTTTGAGATGAGTTTGATGGGTGAGATAAACTTTTTTTAGGATTGCAAATTAAGAAAATAGCCTCTGGAACCATGATAAATTAACAGAAGTATGCCAAGGAATTTCTTAAAAGGTTTTCCATAGAGGAAGCTAAAGAGATCCACACCCACTTCCACCAAGCTAGACATGGATAAAATAGGTCCTGATGTAGAGCAAAAATTATATAGAGGAATGATGGGATCCTTAATTTATCTTACAACAAGTAGACCTAATATTGTATTTCATGTGGAATTGTGTGCAAGATTCCAGTCAAATCCTAAAGAATCTCATTTGAAATCTGTGAAGAGAATCTTTTGATACCTCAAAGGAACAACTGATCATGGCCTATGGTATTCTAAATGTAGCAAAGTTAACTTAGTTAGTTATTCTGGTGCTGACTAAGTAGGCTATTTGGTGGATAGAAAGAACACCACTAGGATGGCATACATCCTTGGAATATGTTTAACTACCTGGTCCATAAAGAAGCAAAACTCGGTAGCTTTATCTACTGCTAAGGCTGAGTATGTTGTTGCTGGGTCGTGTTGTGCTCAGTTGTTATGGATTAAACCATAACTCATGGACTTTGGGGTGGATGTAGGTTGTGTTTCTATTTATTATGACAATACAAGTGCTATTAATATTGCCAAGAATCTTCTTCAATATAGAAGAACTAAACATATTGATATTAGACATCACTTTCTTAGAGATAATATTGAAAAAGGTCTTATATCAATAATGTTTTGTTCCACTAAAGAACAAATTGATAATATATTCACTAAGGCATTAAGCAAGGAACACTTTGAAAAAAATAGGTTAGCTTTAGGGATGATTAAAATTGCATAAATCTCCCTCAATGATTGACTAGAAAAGTTGATGACTTCTTGAGTTTCTGTTGATTAATCTAGTCTTACACATTTAGTTGTGTGTCCTAATTCCAGAATTTTGAGTAATATAACCTTCATGTATTTGAATTTACAGTGATGACTGGAATACCTAAAGCAATTTTATTAAAAATGTTCAAAATTTTAGGTATGATTATTAGTTTATCCAAAACTGGCTAAGGAGAAATAGGTTTATTCTTTTGGTCCCTTATATTTTTATAAAACCGCCAAATCTCAAGAGTTCACCTTTTTCAAAAAGACTGCCACATATATCCCATCACCACTACAAATTCCTCATCATTATCCTACAATCCATCAACTCCTTCTCCTTTATGTTTCAACTTCCTTTCTCTTTCTTTTATATTTGTTTCTCTCTCTCTCACACCTCATTCATTCACCATCTCACAAACACAAAAAACTCAATGTTTCCTTTTTACCATGGCATCATCATCCTCAGCTTCATCTTATATCTCCTCTACTTCTTCTTTTCTACAACTCTCATCCTCCACCTTACCGCCAATGAAGTTCCTCCCATTCCACCTACTATTAAAATAAAATTATCCACTTTTGTTGCTCTCAAAAATCTAAAAAACCCCTTTACTTAATTTTCTTCCAGTTCTTAATCTATTCCTACTCCCTCTTCACTATCTCCTATTTCTCTCCAAATCATTGATCCAGATGATGTTCCAATTACAAGTTTTATTCCAAGAAAATTAAGATCTCACTCGAAGAAAAGGCATTCCCCTTGTCCCATTGTTGTTGAAGATCAAAATCCTATTGAGCCTAGTCCCTTTGTATCCATTTTTAGAACTCCTCACACTCATGGGAAAAAACAACGGAAAGAAGCTTCTCTAGCCGAAGCTCTTCAAGCAAGGAAGAGAAAATGTGTTGCTACATCTGCTCCTCCTTCTTCCTCCTCTCCAGATATATTTCATCATTCAGTGCGTAAAGGTAAGATGGTGAAATGCAAAATTCCAAAATCCTCTACTTTTCATACACCTCTATCTAAGCTAAAATCAACCTCTACTTCAAAGCCTTCAACCTCTTCCAATTCCACTCCTAAAATAGCCTCTTCACATTCAAAGAAACAGGTTGAAACACCTGTTCCCTCTGACTCCTCTGAATTTGAGTCACTTTCTTATACTCTCTCTACTGAGTTAGATCCCTATTTTGAGTTTGATGAGGATACTTTTTTTGATTGTGCCTCTCAGTCTGCTTATATTTTAAACTTTCAAAAATGCAAGCTAGCTAGAGGACGTGTTATCACTGGTTTTGGAGGGCCTGAGATAGTTTCTCTAGTATCAAAATTGGAGGCTCAGGGGTGTTCACAATTGGCTCTTCAAGTTGATCACCGACGTAAGTTTGGCAAAGATGAAGTCTATGAGTTCTATACAAATGGGTAGCTCTTGGGGAAATGTTTTCCACCGCTGTTCGAGGTGCACTATTAATCTTATTACTGCTGATCTTGCTTGAATTTTGCACATTCCTACTGGGGGTTGGGGTCATTATATCAAGGTAACATAGACTCTTCTTGTTAATCTAGCATCTGCCCTTGATATATCTCGCAAGTTTTTTGGAAATCCTTATCTTGCAAATCATTGTAGATTCTTAAGCGTGAGATGTCCCTACTCTATCAGCTTTACTTTGATGTTGTCTATAAGATGCTTATCCCTCGATAAGTAAGAAAGACTGTGGCAAATTTCCTTGACCTCACTCTCATGGAATTATTTGACTCTGAAATAAGGATTGACCTTTCTCGACTTATGATTCAGCACATGCAACGGGTTACGCTACAAGATGTAAATAGCTATGCCTTGCCATATGAATTCACGATCACTCCTATCTTTGAGGATTTCAATGTGCCTATTAAAGTGTGGTATTTAAAAACCACTAAGGATTTCATTAGGACTGTGAACCATGTGGAGTTAGCTGTGTCTATGAGGAGTGTAGATAATCTTATACAACATTTGAGGAATGCACTTGCAGTTAAAACTACTGAATTAAAGGCTGCTCATGTTGAATTGGAGGCTTCTCAAGCAACTCATGATGCTGAAAAATAGGCACTTCAAGCTCACATTGCTTCTCTTCAAGACACCATTAAGAGTGAAAGAACTACAAAAGATGAAATCGTGCAAAAGTTGACTACCCTAATCCCCCTACTTCCTATCCTTAGTTACCTCCTTAGTACCTAGGATTACCTTGTTTCCACTATTTTATCCTTAACAGTTTTTGGTATTCTTAGTTGTATCTTGCTCCTGAATTAAATTGACTAGATTGATCTTTGTGTTCTGCTTCTGTTTAAATTAATTCATCTTGGTATTTTACTTTAAAATTTTGATTGTTTTAGTGATAGCCCCAGTGGCCATGGATTATTAAACAATATTTTTCTGACCTTGGGCCTTGCTTTTCGATAATGTCAAAAGGGAGAAGTATTAGATTGTGCAATGTTTATAATTGAATGACTAACCTATTTCTAGTGTCCTTGTGTCTTATTCTTTATTGAGTATGTTTGGAATTTAAGAAGTATTATGGTGATGTTGTGATGCTGTGAAACATGTGTTGTATGGTTTTTCATCATCAAAAGAGGGAATTTGTTAGATCAAAGAAGTTTTGATGATTGACATATATGAAATATGTTAGTCATACTGGTCCTCACATGTGAAAAACATTAAAACAGATGCAAGGCTGACAATGCATAAAGTTAGGAGTGGATAAGCAAGAAAATTCAGATATGCTCTCAATGCTTATCACATCTAGCAAAGAAGTTGTGGAGAAGATAATACAACATTTAGCGATTAAGTTGAACACTTACATATTGAGTTGATCAAGGAGTCCTGCCCAGACAAGGAGATATAATAAAAGAGTTCTACTCAGACATGGACACGGACTGTAGCAAAGAGTTAAACTACCTGAGAGTCCTATTGAATAAAGAAGAGCACATCATCTAAAGGACTCAACCAAAAGTTTGCTTAAATACAAGAAATGACATTCAAGAGTCTTAGTTACGTACTGATAAGTAAAGCATCAATCACCAAATCAGTTCACTAGCTTGAAGAAGAACTTGGTCCTTTACTTAGAGAGTCGTAGACTTTGTGTAATAGGTTGGTTCTTTGAGTTGTAATGAGTCTTAATTCTAGTCTCAGTATAATGTAAACTGAGTTAGGAGTTGTGTCTTCAAGTTAGGGAACTCGAAGACTTGGGAACACTTATCTTGAGAAGATTTGTGTTATTGTAGAAGTGGAAGTAAGAAGTTTAATTTCTAATTTACAAGAGTCTTGTAATTTGTTGATTGTTGAGGCTTAAGAGTTTTTGTGAAGTTGGGGTTAAATCCTGTAGAGGTACAGGTCGTGGTTTTTACACCTTTCTTGAGCCGAGTGTTTTTCACGTAAAAATACCGTCTTCATATTTTACTTAAGTGAACCACGTTAGCTTACTTGTTTCACTGATAGGCAACTATTAGAGTAAAATATTAAATCAGCAGGGTACTCGCTCTTAATAGTAACCTCTCAAGAATGCATCATGTTATATGCCTAACGTGCAATATGTAAAACACCGAAAGTTAAGTGAGGACGCATGTTATTCTCCTTGTGAAAAATCTTGATATCAACAGAAAATCAGCTTGGATCATAAAAGTCTAGGTCCATAGAAATTATAACTACTTCGAGGTATAACTTCTACCAATGTAACTCAGTTTATGATTTTTATTTTTATTTTTGTTTTGGAAAGTTAGATTATCTACATAATATTATGCATTGTAGTTAATGAAATTGGTCAAGGTTTCTTTTGTATTGGTGAATAACCTACTCATGAATATAACTCCTAACGTAGGGATGAAGTTTGTTTATATTCATTATACCAAAGTAATAGACAAAATTGTTATTTATTATAGCATTCAATTATTTTAATATCTAAAATTTTTTGTACATCAACCACAGTTCGAATTTTAAATAATAACACACCACTATATTGCTTAGGACTTTAACTGTATAAATATTACTCTTTGTATCTCAAAATAATTGGCATATTGTTTTTTAAAAGTCAAACGATATAATATTTGACCAACATTTTAAAATGTACTTTTTAATCATATTGAAAAAAGAAAAGTTGCAATTTATAATTTTTCATCTAGTTTTTTATCTTTCAAATTTTTATCTAAAGATAATGAATTAATCTAATCTAATTTAACTTTAAAAATTAGTCAAACTAGATCTCAGAAAATAAAATATGCCAACTATTTTGAAGCGGAGTAAGTATTTTATTTATTTTTAATTTTTTTTATCTTTCTTCTTTAGTGGTGTTTAATAAATCAGTGACCAAAATTATTAGAGTTCTATATAAACACACACTTCTACTTTATATTTTTTGTTTGGGTTGAAGGTCAATAAAATTGGAAAACAACCCTTTTTTGTTGGGTTAAAGAGGAATACATCTTTAAGTATACTTTTTCTTAAATTTTTTTACACATTTATTATTGATTTACATTGGAAACACGTCCAAAGCACGTACACTAAACTAGTTATATTACAAACATAAAGTTCTCATTTATTTTCTTACCATTCTTAGAGTAGTATCGTAAATTGAATAAAATTTCTACGTCTTTTTTTTTGAGTTCTATTCTAGAGTCCTAATTTTCATCAAGTTAAGGTATG